>NC_057808.1:538335253-538352093 GCF_018294505.1 Triticum aestivum | reverse complement strand
TACCACACGATGCCTTTGCCGATTTGGCGCCCGTGCTGGTGACCCTTATCACTGAATCACGGAAAGTCACAGACGTACATAGCCGTGGCTGCAGAGGCTTGAAGTCCGTTTAGCTAATGAAATGTACGGCTTGCGCAATAAATGCATGAACGTGACTCTGCCTAATACTAAAGTATGCCTCCATGGGCTTCTCGTCTGTGCCTCTCCGTCTAAACGAGTCGACGGAATCATTCGGATAACAGACACAAGCGAACATGACTCTATATAATACCACATGATGCCTTTGCCGATTTGGTGCCCGTGCATATGACCCTTATCACTGAATCACAGAAAGTCACAAACGTACATAGCCGTGGCTGCAGAGACTTGAAGTCCGTTTAGCTAATGAAATGTATGGCTTGAGCAAAAGACCGTTTAGCCAGAGACCGAAATACCGCGTTCGCTATTGGCAAGGTTACAAACTGAGCAAAAAGGTACGGGCATTGTTTCACCATACCTCCGTAAAACCCAAACCGGAAAGTGGCGGCAACACCTCACTCCAGCACTGTTTTCAGCACTTACAAGTGAATGGATCCTTTAAATCCAGGTGCTCAACGCATGCATGCCTTATATCCAAGTTCCCGTGCTTGCAACTTGGCGACAACCTAAGGCAAGCATGGTTAGAAGCCTTTTTGTCCCACTGAAGCACCTCTTGTTGCTGTTTGTAGAATTGTTCCGTGAAGTCTTCTTGAAGAAGAAACTTGATCCTAATAGTCTCCAGCTGTGCTGCGTTGAGAATAAAGAATGTCGCAAATCGAATGCTTTCCTCGCATTGTACATAGCTTTCCAGCGTCAGTGACTTCAAATGAACGTCGTGATGGTGCTTCCAAGAACAGTCGTTCGTAAGACTTTCTTCATTAGAGGTTCTTCCCTAAATAAACATGAAGATTTGAAATGGTTAGGCTCCATAAAGAGTGATTCTGTTGGGAGAGCAAGTGAAGGAATAATTATATAACCTCTGTTGTGATAAAAGCTTTTTTTAGTTTTGTCTACACACAGATGTCCCTAATACTGGTCCATGACCATATACAACTTTATCCATTACATACAAATGTAAGTGACGATTTTTTTTATGAATGGAGTTCTACACCATGCATGGTATGTGTTTACAATTTGTGTGAGAAGCATCACCTTGATATACAAGTTCTCCAAGCTTCGGAAGCATTGCACCAAGGCAAAGACTGCGTGCACGTCATAATCCATGCTGATAGATAACGTCTTGATAGAATGAACCGCTGTGGATGTGCTGACTGTCGGCAAACACTTCATGTAGAATAAAACATAATATTATTAGAATAAAGGTTGGATCACATGGAACTCGTTTGTATGAATGAATGGAGGTGAAAGTATTGTCGAAACTTGGTACCTGAATAATTATACGGTCATTTGCAATGCTGGTTTCACAGGAAATATAAGAAAATGTGCCCATGACCTGCAGTTTAGGTGCAGAGGTGATAACTATCCGCAAGTTCTTGCTATGATCATCACAAAGTAACCGTTGAAGTGAGGAGGCATCCTCTATAACAACTTTCCCATAGTAACCACAAATGCCAATGCTTATAAGGTTAGGTGAGTTTATCCTGATACAATGGTACGTGACTGTCCAAACAAGCAGCAGAGACTCGAGTGTAAGAGAACTATAGTTGATTATGCTTTGTAATGAGACGTCGGATACATCAACATCCACTAGCGAGAGTCTCCTGAGAAGAGGTAGTTTAAGCGCCCGTACATAATTGTCTGGTAACTTGCAAAGAGCAAAGGCGATGGTTTGAAGAGAGGAGGAAATCTGAGGGTTGAATGCTGGTGGTGATGGCATGAGCGAAGCGTATGAGAATGGCACTATGTCATGTTGTCTCAAACATGGTGGAAACAGGTAGTAAAACTTGAGCACCTGGAGATTGTTCAGTCTTGGGGATCGAAGCCAGGCGTCGACTATGGAGTGTCTGCAGTGGAGGTAGCTAGCCGGAATGCGGAGGCGGTGAACTGTGCTCTCACGACCGGAGAGGATGGCCTCTGGAAGGTACGAATCATCTTCACCGACATGTTCTTCACTAAAAAAAAGTTCCGGTGTATGTTATGCGGATGAGTTCCTCCGGTGTGGCGGAGTTCGCGGTGATAACCTCGAAATGTACTTGATCTAGAGGGTTAAAAAGACGTGGGACGGGGATCTCACGGCAGTCGAGATTCAGAGGAGCGGCGCGCCATAGAGGGCGCCACCGACGTGCGAGCATTTGAGTGCGGATGCCATCCCTAGTGGAGAGACGGGAGATGACCTCACCGAGTACGGCGTCCGGGAGGTCGCTGATGTGGTTCGGAGCAAACTCCTCTTCCTGATCCTCAGAATCATTGTGCAGCCGGCCGCCGCCTCCAGCCGCTATCTCCAAAACACCGGAGGAGCCCGTCGTCGGTGGCCCTAGCCTCGCACTCTTGGTGCTCGGGGCACCGGAGTGGACCTCCATCTCCATCTCCATTGCTGGGTTCGTGTCGCCTGCGAGCGCCGCTATTTGTGGCGTGGATCTTGAAAGACGGCTAGGTCTTCACTACGGGCGGATCCAAGTGAGAGTTAAAGATAAGCGAGGAGGAGGGCAGACGCGAGTGGTCGTAAAGACGGTTAGGTTTTCTGTGTGTCCTATAGATTCATTACAGTGCTGTTACTGGAAATTGAGACATGCTTGTCATGGAAGCACCGTGCCTTTGCTTTATTTAAAACCGTGCCCAGGCTAGCTTCAGAGCCCTGCCTCACAAAGTAGACATGATGTTCGCGGAAAAACATTTGGATCACAGAGGCAGTACCGTGCGGCTGGTTTGTTTATTCTCAATGGCACTGCTCATGGAGTGCTCGTGTCAGCAGAAAATTCTTGAATTCAGGGAGACTCGATTCAAGCCGTAACTGCTTACAGTACAGAGAACGGCGATGTAAAGCAGAGCCGTGCTCTTTTCTCTCTGGTCGACTTGCGTGTGTCCGATGCATGTAGGACAGTGCGTTCCGTGTATAAAAGACCGTGCTTTGTTTTCTTCCGCAATAGTGAAGGAAAAAGGCCGTGGTTTGTTTTCTTCCGCAATAGTGAAGGAAAAAGACCATGCTTTGTTTTCTTCTGCAACAGTGAAGGAAAAAGATAATTTATAGTTGTCGTCCAACTGGTCGACGTCCCCTCCCCTCTCTTCCTCACACGTGGCATCGGCCCGTAGTGAAGACCTAGCGGTTTTTCCAGATCCACGCCACATATAGCGGTGCTTGCAGGCGGCGCGAACCCAGCAACGGAGATGGAGATCCGGCCAGGTGCCCCGAGCAACAAGAAGGTGAGGTTCGCGCCACCGGCGACGTCATCCTCTGGCGGTATGGCGGTAGCGACCGGATGCGGCACGGGTCTGCTCAATGGTTTGGAGAAGTAGGAGTCTTGCCCGGACCGCATCAGCGACCTCCCAGACGGTGTCCTCGGTGAGATCATTTCTTGTCTTTCCACTAAGGAGGGCAGACACACTCAAATCCTCGCACGTCGGTGGCGTCCTTTATGGCGCACCGCTCCTCTGAATCTCGACTGCAGTGAGATCCCTGTCGGTCGTCTTTTTAAGCCCCTAGAAACAGTTCATATCGACGTAGCCTCGATGCTCCCTAGCAAGGATGTCATTCGCATTAGATATTTTGGAACTCGGTGTAGTTTTCAGCCTGACGTTGATGGTTCGTGCCTTTCGGAAGCCATCATCTCCGGCCATGGGCGCGTAGTTCATCGCCTCTGCATTCCCGCGTGCTACCTCCACTGCAGACCCTCTACAGTCGACGCCTGGCTTCGGTCCCCAAGACTGAAGAATCTGCAGGTTCTCGAGTTCTACTACATGTTCCCATGTTTCGTGGGAAAAACCATCACACTACCACACGAATTCTCTTCGTCCGCGCCCTCGCCATCGACTTCCACGCTGCTGTTTTCCTCCTCGCTGCACACCGTCACATTTGCTCTTTGCCAGATACCTGATAAGTATGCACAATCGTTCAAACTTCCACTGCTTAAGAGGCTTTCATTTTTGGAGGTTGATATAGCAGACGTCTCACTGCAAAGCATAATCAACCATGGTTGCCCTGCCCTCGAGTGGCTCCTGCTTGTTTGCAATAACCTGTACCACTGCATCAGAATAAACTCAGCCAAAGTTGAACTCATCTGTATCCTTTGTGAGAATGGTGAACTCGTTGTTGAGGATGCGCCCTCACTTAAACGACTGATTCACGATATTCAGAGCCGGCAGTTGCAGATAACTGTCTTCTCTGCACCTAAACTCGAGTGTCTGGGCAATTTTTATGAAGGATTTCCTGAATCCAAGATTGCTTTTGGCTCTACAGTTATCGAGGTACTCACCTTTTGCACTATACTCTTTAGTTGCATTCGTTCCACTGCCCAAGTTTCATGTCATGCAAACTTTTATCCATCTAGTTTTATGATATGTGCTTGGTGCAGGCTTTGTCTGTAGTCAGCCTATCAATGGCGGTTCAATCTGTCAAGACCCTGCTTATCCACATGTCATTAAATCTAAACAAGGTTGTTGCCTTGATGCGATGCTTTCCTAGCCTAGAGAACTTGTTTATCGAGGTAATCATTTCCAGACGCATTGAAAGCACAAACAATGCATAGTGTAGTATATTGGAGGCCTCTCTTTCCCCTTGTAGTCCTCAAGTATTCTCACTCTTCATGCATGGGAGGAGTATGCCGCGATGAAGGTGTAACAAACAAGTGGTGCCACAAGCACCGGGTGTTTCTGAAACAGCATGACATTCGTCTGAAGACAGTAACGCTGGAAAAATATGTACACTGCAAGAAAAACATTGAATTTGCAACATTCTTTATTCTGAATGCAAAGGAGTTAGGCTTAACTTTCTCTCCCCCCCAGACAACATTACTGAAGGATTTTATGAACGTCAAGAAGAGGTGCTTCAATGCGGCAACAAGGCTTCTAGACGTGCTCGTCTTATATTGTCAGGGTATTGTAGGCATATGAACTTGGATTTAAAAGTACACATATGGACAAACCAGTGTCCAATCATGGATTTGCCGGATCCATTGACATGTGAATGTTGAAACGGTTATCCGGCTGTCAGAGATAGGTGTTGTTGCATGCTTTCCAGTTTGGATTTCCAGCTTGTACTTTATGCACTGTCTGTAAGGTTGTCAGGAACTTGTTTTTGTGCTTTTCAGCGGTGAAGCAACTCACAAGCTCAAAAAACTATCAAGTTTTCATGTTTTTGTGCACCGTCTGTAAGTTTGGATTTCTTTTTGTGAATAGGGCGAGCGACTAAAATCACCTGGAACACGCTGATGGCCCTCGTGCGCTGATGGCCCTGCAACTCCCGGCCGGCGCGCCTCCGGAGGACCACCTGGAGGTCGCTCTCGCCGTGCAGCGCCTCATCATGCATGATGACATCGACAAGTTCAGCCAGATCTACAAACAGATTGTTTACGAGGATACCTGCAGCGCCATCCACGAGGCGACCATGGCGGCCTACTTCGACCACGGGAAAACTTTGGCGAAGCTCGTTCAGGAGCACATTCACCTCGCCGACGCCACCCCACTTCCCGTCCAACCTCTGGACCATCAAGGGCACAAGCCTGGGTGCCTTGATTAGGTCCTTGCCTTGGCTCTCCGTTCATTTGCTGCAAGCCACATCCCACATGCTTGTAGGCAAGTTCTATATATTTATGCTAGCTACTACTACTTTTGAGATTTGAGTGACCCAGCCGACTTGTCATGATCAGGACTTCTATTTATTGTGTGTGTTCTACTATAAGTTTGAGTCTAGTATTGTACGCCTGTCGTTAAGTTCCATTATTAATTAATACCATAGATCGTTTACTATTACCAACTTAGTTTATCTCTTGTAGTCCACTTTTTATGCATCTCTCTATATGCGTGTGCATGTATAATCTGTTTCATTTTTTATGATGTTAATCAACATGCCTCCTCGTGCCTCTTGTACCTGTAAGACTGTGCGTCTGTTATCACTGCACGGCACTTCCTCTGTGTATGTTTGTGACCCTGTGGTGAACGTTTGGGTGGAAACATGCTGCACAGCCTAGAACATAGCGTCCTGTAGAACCACGACAGTGTTGTTTCTGCAAATCGAGACGTGCTTGTCGTGGAACCACCGTGCTTGTGCTTTGTTTAAAAGCGTGTCGTCGCTAGCTTCGCAAATTACTGTGCCCGTGCTTCACTGTGAAACAATGAAACACGGACAGCCACGAACGTCGACACCTTTTATAATCGAATAATATACGTAACATCAAGAAAGAAGTGTGACGCAACTCAATACGGAACCGTGTCCGTAGGGAGTTTATGTCCGTGCTTTTAAATACAAGGAAATAAGCTTTTAAAAACAATGTCTCTCATATAGGCCAATCCGTGCCTCACAGAGTAAATGCCCGTGGCTGTGCGTAAGACAAAGGTTCAGCTCCGTGGGCTAAACGCCCGTGCATCTCCGTCTGATAGAGTCACAGGCTAGCCTGACTCAATTTAATACCACCGACCATGCCTTTGAGCGCTTCATGCCCGTGCCTGTGACCCGAAACACTGAATCAAAGATGAGGCGGCTACCGCGGGTTTCCGCTATAAACGCACGAACGTGACCCCGCATAAAACGCAAGCATGCCTCTCTGGGCCTCCATACCGTGCCTCTCCTGGTGATAGAGTCAACGAAATCATTTGGAACACAAAGAGACATGAACGTGCCTCTGGATAATAACAGGTCAATGCATTTATGGGCTTGACAACCATGCATGTGACCTGAAACACTGACACACAGAAAGTCACCTTCATGTGTAAAGGACCGTGACGCTACTAAACATAGAAAGTCGCCCTTGTGCATTTGAGTTAAAATCTTACAACGAAAACAATTGTAACACGGACAGTCGGATGTCACTCTGCAGCACTTAATGACAGTAACATTGCACTGCAGAGAAGCATGGTGTATGTACAACCTGCTATTGCTACTCCGATCGACGAGCGTGCCTCTATTGCATGCAGGGCAGTGCTCCCCTATTCTAAAAGGTTGTGCCTCGTTTCCTTCCTCAAACAGGAAAGAAATAATTTCAATATTTATTATTTTGCGGGGGAAATAATATCAATATTAATAATATACTTGTTCTCCAACCGCCCCTTCGATCCTGTTAGGATTAATTAACATGGTAGTTAAGGGATTAATTCCCGCTTGTAACGGCGGTTGCTTTCTGCAATCGCGTCGGTTTCGTCCGAACCGACGCCCCCTGAAAACGCATGTTCCAGTGCTATATATAGCACTTCATCTAATGCAAAGAGAGGAGTTCGATCATTTGTTCTTGTCCTCCACTCCTCTCCCCTTCCTTCCCGTCCCCAGTTACGCTTAGCCGTGTTTTCAGATCCACGCCACTTACAGCGGCGCTCGCAGGCGGCGGGAACCCAGGAATGGACACGAAGATGGAGATCCACTCCGGTGCGTCATGCACCGTGAGGACGAGGCTCGCGCCACCGGCGACGGCCTCCTCCGGTGGTTTGGGGGTAGCGGCTGGAGCGGCGAGGGTGCACCTACTGATTTCGAAGATCAGGAAGAGCAGTCTGGTCCAGACCGCATCAGCGACCTCCCGGACGCCATCGTCGGTGAGGTCATCTCCCATCTCTCCACTAGGGAGGGCATCCGCACCCGTATGCTCGCACGTCGTTGGCGCCCTGTTTGGCCCACCGTTCCTCTGAATCTGGACAGCCGTGAGATCCGTGTAGCTCGTCTTTTTAACCATCTACAAGCAGTTCATATCGAGATCATCAGTAGGGCCTCTGCCTACAGCGAGGAGCTTGATTGCATACGATACATCGGAACTTGGCATCAGGGGAAAACAGTTCCTGATGATGGTTCGTGCCTTCCAGAGTCCATCCTCTCCAGCCATGTGGGCGCAGTTCTCCGCCTTTGTATACCAGCGTGCTACCTCCAATGCAGACCCTCTACTGTCCACGCCTGGCTTGAGTCCCCTAGATTGAACAATCTCCAGGTGCTTGAGTTTTACTACCTGTTTCCACGAATTTTGAAAGAAACTGTCAAACTATCACACACATGCTCTTCATCTACGCCCTCACTACCGAAGTCCGTCTTTCGTTTTTCCTGTTCTCTACGCACTGTCAGCTTCGGGTGTTGCCAGATACCAGACCATTATGTAGAGGTACTTGAACTACCACTGGTCAAGAGACTCTCGCTTGTTGAGGTTGATATATCAGACTTCTCGTTGCAAAGCATGATCAACTCTAGTTGCCCTACACTCGAGTGCCTGCTGCTTGTTTGCAATAGAGAAAGGCATCGGATCACAATAAATTTGCCTAACCTTGTAAGCATCGACATTCGTGGTGAGAAAGGAAAATTCATCATCGAGGATGCCCCCTCACTTCAAAGGTTGATCCACGATATCCAGAGCAATAACATGGAGGTATTCATCGTCTCTGCACCTAAACTGGAGACATTGGGCAAATTCAGGATCTCGCTTGGCTCCACAGGTCTTATGGTACTGACATTTCACAATAATTCCACCTGCATTTTCTTGAGAAAGTAGTTTCATGTCATCCAACCTTTTGTTCTAATAATTTTATGTTTTATTTTCTATGTTCTGTGAAGGGTTTGGCGACGGTCAGCCTATCTACAATGCGGCAATCTGTCATAACCTTGCTTTTGGTCATGACTTATAAAGTGGACCTGGTCGTTCACTTGATTAAGTGCCTTCCAAATCTGGAGAACTTGTTTGTTGAGGTGATGATTCTCAAGCCCCATGAAAAGCTCATACCGTGCATAGCGCAGCACTCCTTGCATCTCAAAAAGCCTGTCTTACATTTTGTCTGCAATGGATACACCCTATGTCTAGGCATGTTTTTTTTAATTATACATACATCTGTATCTAGGGAAATGTTCGACGAACTGATTGGGACGGGGGTCATAGAGTTTATCGTTCATTTTCTCCTTCCATAGATCTTAAGTATCTTTCAACCTTTATGCGTTTTCAGGGAGGATTCGTTGCTGATGGTGCAAGAAATATTTGGCGCCGCAAGCACCGTGCGTTTGTCAAAGAACAGATCATTCATTTAAAGACAGTAACGCTGGAAGATTATGAAAAAAGCAGGAAGAACACTGAGTTTGTGAGGTTCTTTATTCTGAATGCAACGGAGCTAGAGACCATGAGGATTAAGTTTCGCTTTCCCTCAGACTTCACGCAAGAATTTTATGAACAGCAACAAAAGTTGTTCCTGTGGGAGAATAAAGCTTCCAAACGCGCCCATCTCAAATTATCAGCATGCTGCAATCATCTGTGCTTGGATTTGAAACACAGGTGTGTTGAATACCTGGATTTCTCAGATCCATTCACTTGTGCGTGCTGGACACAAGGCTGTAGTTAGTTCCTCAAGCTAGTACAGTTAGATGTTGTTGCGCCAATCCGAGACTGTGTTATGTCTAAACATGGCCAAACAATCCATTCGCCTTTTGCACCATTTTGTAAGCTTGTTATAACAATGCTTTTGTGCTATGCACCTGCTGTTCTGATAATTTGATAGTTTTATGTCATTCTATCGCGATGCTACAAAAACATTCGTGTGCGGTAGTCGACCAGGGAACAAAAACATTTGGAAGAGAAGAGGCAGTGTCTTGCCTGTTCTGCAATGAACGTGCATCTAGTGCATGTAAACCAGTGCGTCTGCAGTGACCGGACGACACTGCCTCCTTGCACACACACACACACGGTCGTGGCTCTGCTTAATCTCAAACCATGCTCCCGGCGACCTCAGACTGTATGTGCCTTTCGTGAAAACGCATGTCCATGAAAGAGTTTATGTTTGAGTACAAACAATCGAGTCACGGAGGCACAGACATGCGTCGGCTTCAGGAGTAAGCGTGACTCTGTAGATTGTAGATTTTATGTGTGTCAGCGCTAGTGCGGTGCTCCTGTCTGACATAGGACTGTGCCTTTGACAAGTCAGTGCCACCTTACCAGAGGCATGGTTCCCCATGCCTGCCAAAGCGACATTTGTGCCTTGCTAGATTATAGTAACCCATGTCTCGTGGAACGATCCAAGACGAAAGATTGCTGGATGCGCGTCGCTAGCAGCACGTTTCTTTGAAATATAAAATATTCAGGAGATCAATATTTGATGTGCGTAGACCATCACACACCCTCTGAAAGATTGCAAAAAATGAGATACATGCCTTTAGCCAAGTAACCATGCCTTTAGTCAAGTAACCATGTCCAAGCATAAACTTATACTAGACGAGTATCCCTTGCAACGTTTCATAAGAAGGCAACTGTTAATGATCATTCTTCGAGGATTGCCTTGATCATCAGGAGGTCATCAGTGTTCGCAAACCCTTGCCCCAAAAGATCACAGATGACGCTTTGCATCTTCTTTCTATTCTCCTTCAGCTTATGCACCTCCTCCTTCAGAAAATCCCTGTCCAGCTTAATCTCACCCCTCTCGTCCTTAAGATTCTGAATGGCACTTGTGAGAGACCTCTGAATGCGCTTGACGTCTTTATCAATGATACCCATCTGCTTCTTCTGCCTGTCAATCTTCATGGTAGTAACATTAGTTCTTTCCACAGCTGCAACAAGATTCTCGAGCTTAAGGTTCACTTGTTCAATATCCATTTTAAGCCTGCTTATCTCTTCATTCTTTGCTTTCCTATCATAATTGCTCTCATGCAACATCCCCCAGAGCTTGAGTAGGCACCTCTGCATAATGATAGGCCATGGGTGGTCAACCCATTCGACGACTCCACAGTTCACGCCTCTCTGCGAACAAAAAGGAACAAAATGAACAAAGACTATTAATACACTGCTGCACAAGCTCTGGGATATAAGTTGACATATACTTGGTTTATAACCTCGTTCAACTAACTATGTACCGTGTTTGTGCAATGTGGCACGTCAATGGTTAGGTACCCACATCACTAATTATGGTACTTCGCCCACCCTGTCCGCAGAGTTATTTCATAATTGAACTTAGTCTCTTTTAAGCCAGCTTGAATTAATCTGGAGCTACCTCTGCATTCAACTTATTTAGAGAGTTTTTTGGGAAGTATATACTGACGATTAAACAGAAGTCCCATTTGTAAACAAACATTAGAGTGTCTAGATCACTTCTTTTGTGTTCAGTGATGTATAAAGTAGTGACCTTTACCTTTTATGTAAAGTAAAAGGACTACACAATGTTTCCTACAATCAACCGCAAAACACAAGAAGATATCAGTCTTCTTTGGAAGACTACATGTCCTATATCCAAACAGTTTGATTCAACAAGAAAGTAGCTCGGATTTTCGAAAGTGACTAACTTTCACAGCACAGCCGTAGAACCTCCTCCCCGTGTCACTTGCTTCAAAGGCCACACACCTGAGGGGCTTGGTATCGTGGAGAACGCAGTAGAGAGGACGGTCGAGCTCTTTGCCACAGAAATCATGGTCTTCGATGGTATCAGGGTTCTCCTACAAGGACACATGAATGTTTAGAGCTCAGATCTTTTCTTGGTAAAACAAACCCCAGTTCAACGCTCCGCATGTTGCAGGAAATCATCTACATAGAAATCAAAATCCAGCTCAAGGAATTCCAAGCCTTCCTTCCTCCCCTCTTCTCTGAACTTTTGTGTCGACATGGCCCAAAGGATGTGAGCAGATGCGGTGCCGTAGGTGGCGTCGAATTCGAGAGGAGAGAGAGAGGGAGAGGGAGAGAGGGAGAGGGGAAGAGATATAGTGAGAGAGCGAGAGGGGAATTGAAAGCGAGGGACTTCGACATGGTCCGGCTCAACCAAATATTCCATCTACTCGCCAGACTCACCACCCCCACCCCCCTCCCTGCCCTTTTTTTGCGGGATGGCAAGGAGCCATTTACTATTGTCAGTAGTTTTAGCTTTGGCAAGTGAGTACACAAAATTACTTCCCTCTCCATAATTACTCCATAAACACATCGTTTTGTGCGTCTTCTCTCCCAAGTCACTTGCTCTTCCGCTCCCCCTCTTGTCTGGTTCCTTCCGTCTTTCTTGCTTCATCTTCCTCACTCTACAGTCCACACAGATAGATCTACGATTCCCCCACTTGCTCTAAAATACAGTAAATTTTTCCCCTCTGCTTAATACTTACGCGTTGCGCACTATTTTTGTTAGTTGGATTCTTGTTGTATGTTACCCTTTTAATTTTAGTTTTTGTGTTAATATCTTACCCCTTTTAAGAGGTTCTATAGGGGAATAATCTTGGAGGACAACATTTGATTTTTTTTCAGCTAGTTCGCTGCAAGCTTGTAGATTTGAGGAGGTCTGTGCGTGTTTTTTCATTTTTTACAGAGACACTAACATCAAGGGATATCACCATATCAGCATTCTCTTCGCTCTATCTTACTCGTTGAAACAAGCGTGTATCAGTGATGTACAGTCCTTTAATTCTTTGTAACATTAGCGGAGTGTTGAAATAAATTTATCTTCAATAATTAATGAACCCGAGTCTTATATATTGTTACATCTCGCAGACAAACATGGCGTGTGGTGTTTGCAGGAACCTCAACTGTCCCGGTGTTGAATCTAATGTTGCCCAATCTTTCTTGATTATGTCTTTGCCTCGTTGTTATGAGTCATGCCTGGTAAGTTTTACTACCAATCACGTGGCCAGTAAAAAACCTTCGTCACTGTATTTGTTGCAGTTATCTTTATTCCGCAGTCAGCAACCACACGTATTCCTTCGGAACGAACTATACTGCGCATGCTTGTTTTTATTTTATAGGCCTTGATGTAATTAGAAGCTCAATTGTTTTGTATAGTTTTAATTAAATGTCATAGATGGTGCCTGTGCCTGTGCCTGAAAGCCAAGAAATTTCAAGGAAAAAACACTTCCATTTATTTTTTATGAAAATAATCTTAATTTTACTTTTATGCAGTATGTCCCATGCTACTACCGGAACTAGGTCCTTTCTTTGATCTCTTTATGGAAAGATGAAGCTTTCAAGGATGGTTTTGAAGACGAAGATTTTGACCTTGTGTTCGACACTACTAAGGAATTGTCTTACAAGATTAAGTTTACAGATGGCAACCACGGGTCTAAGTTTCATGGACGTGGATGGGAAAATTTGATACGTGACTATGATCTGTTTTACGGTGATATTATAAAATTGGATTTGCAAGCAGAAGATTTCTTCTTTCCCATTGACCTAATGTTGAGTGAATCTCGAGGAGGTCACAAAGCGTTTCCCAAACCTTCCGTTGGTATGTTCTGATCGCTTATCAATATTTGTTCTGGTTTAACATTTATCTATTATAATTTTACTGTCGCATGCCGTTGATATTTATGTGCTTAATCTCTGTGATATAATGTATTAAATCTTTCTTTGTACTCACAATGTAGTTTAATGTTGTACATTTTTCGTTTAATGTACAACATTAAACTACATTGAATTACTCTCGTCGGTCTCAAATTAATGTAGTTTAAAACAGTAATTTCCCATTTAAAACCCATTATTCGTTTATTTTAGCTGCTCTATTCATTGCTTCACACATAGTGGCTAATACATGGTTGTATTTATTTAGCCCTTGAAGGCCTCAGTTTATCGGAAAAGAGCTACATAGACGAGACAATCTACACCCGGGGTATAAAACTTTCCTATATCGGCATGGCTAGCATGATTAAACTAGTCCTAAATGCTAAACACATCCCTGCCATTACCTTTGTGCATTGTCTATGTTTCACCAACGTTCACACATACCGTTTGGTACGTCTTTGTTTCTTTCTCTAAACCACAGTCAACATGTGTGTCCTCCTAATCTAATGCCAGAATAATTTGTTATTGTACAGAAAATCCCAGCTATTGTTACCAATGATCTTAGGATGAAGCTTGGATATTTGCCTCTCAAAGGCAGCATCAGGCTTGTTCAAATTTTCAGCAGCCTTGATTTGCCTGTCACCTACTGTATACACAAAGATGGAAGGATGGCGATCGCCGGGATTTCTGCTTTTGCAAATGTAGCCAGGCTGATAGTTGATTGCGTTGTACTCATCAGTATCCAGTGGCACACTGTGCGCGGGGAGGACTCGCTCTCACTTGTGATCACCGATCTTTACAAAAAAACGGCATGACGCGAGATGTGCAGAGTGATGGAGGGATGGCATTACACCATATAAATTTTAACTTCTATGGTATTAAGTTAAGTATCGTACGTGTGTTATTTCAAACTATGAGTGCAGTTGAAATCCTCATAGTACATACCTAATAGAACTTATCAGTTCAAATTCTTATTCAGAGTATGGTACTGAAAGCAGATGCAATCCTAAACGTGGTTGTCGTCGCTGTTGTGGTTGTTCTGGTTGTTCTTGTTGTTGTTGTTGTGGATGTGTCTCTCGGTTCGACATGTTTCCTTCGACATGTTTGCTCAGAGAGGCACTTGAACCTAGTGCAGCTTCAATCCTGTGTTAAGAACACTCATGGTCATGCCTCTGTGCTTTGATTAACTTAGCTGACTTGTGTAGTAAGAGAGGCACAACCGTGAAGTTAGTGAAGGCACAGTCATATAGTATAAGAGGGGACGGTCGTGCCTCCCAGTTGTCATTATTTCAGCTGAGTTGTGTGCTCAGATAGGCACGTTGGTCGACCAAGCGGAGGCACGGTCCCATATTAGGAAGAAGACTTGCGGTCGTGCGTCCCATGTCAAAAAGAAGAGCCGCGATCATACGTCCGTGTTCAGTATGTTTGTAGTGACACGTTGCTCAGAGAGGCATGTGCGTGAATCAAGTGGAGGCATGGAGTCCGACTTGTTGCCACTGTCCGATGTCACTGTTCTCGCAATGACATCAGTTAAAAAATACTACTTTTTTATAAACGGTGTTGTTGCAACACCTCCGTCCTCCAAATCGTTTTTCCAAATCCACCGCACCCGTCGCTCCTAGATGGAGTTCGATGCTTCTAGTACCAAGAGGGCAAGGCTCGTGCCACCGAGGACGCATTCCTCTGGGTGTTTGGCGGTACCGGCGGGGACCGGTGAGGGTCCGCCCACTGGATCTGAGGAGCACGAGAAAAAAAAACTCGTCTGGACCGCATCAGCGATCTCCCGGACGTCATCCTAGGTGAGATCATCTCTCGTCTCCTCATCTTGGATAGTATCCGTACTCGAATCCTCGCTCGTCAATGGCGTCCTTTATGGCCCACCGCTCCTCTGAATCTCGACTGTCGTGAGATCCCCGCCGCTCGTCTTTTTAAGCCTCTAGAAATAGTTCATATCGAGAAAATCTCCATAGCGCCTCCTACCTGGGAGCTCGGCCGTGAAAGGCACTTCGGAACTCAGTGCCCTCGCAAATCTGGCACTGATGATACAACCCTTTCGGAAGCCATCCTCTCCGCCCATGGGGGCGCAGTTCACCGTCTCTGTATACCGGCGTGCTACCTCCAGTCCAGACCCTCCGCCGTCGACGCCTGGATGGAATCATTCAAACTGAACAACCTCCAGGTGCTCGATTTCTATTACATGTTCCCAGATTTCATGAGAGAGTGTGTCGTACGACCACTCACACACCCATCATCTGCGCCTTTTGCACCGGCGTCCTTCTCTCGATTTGCATCCTCCTTACACACCGCCACCTTTGCTCTTTGCCAAATACCAGACAGTTATGTTCAGGCTCTTAAACTACCACTGCTCAAGAGACTTTCACTTGTGGACGTTGGTATATCAGACATCTCGCTTGAAAGCATGATCCACTCTAGTTGCCCCCTCACTCCGGTGCCTACTGCTTACTTGGAATATAGAAAGCTGTTGCATAAGAATAAACTCACATAACCTTGTAAGCATTGGAATTCGCTGTGGACATGGCGAACTTGTTATAGAGGATGCCCCGTCACTTCAGCGGTTGCTTAACGATATTCTCAGCAGCAACTTGTAGATAACTGTCATGTCTACACCTAAACTGGAGACTCTGGGGAAATTCGATGATTTTTTTCTCTGAATCCAAGGTCACGCATAACCCTACAGTTATCCAGGTACCTGGTTTTCAGCTGCATTTGTCCAGGTAAACAAGCTTCATGTAATAGAACCTTTCATTCAATTTTTAAAATCGTTGTACGTGCACCATGCAGGGTTTGCCGGCAGTCTGTCTGTCAACAGTGCTTCGAACGGTCAAGACTTTGCTCATCAAGATGTGTTTTGAAGTGGACGTCGTTGTTTCCCTGATGCAATGCTTTCAAAGCCTTGAGAACTTGTTTATTGAGGTGATGATTCTCACACACATTGAAAGCCCATAACATGCATACTGTACTACTTCTACTATATGTCTTAAAAAGCTTGTCTTACATTCGTTTGTAAATTGATTCACCCGTGGCTATACATGTTTTAGTATTACATACACCCGTATTTACAAAAATTCCAATAAATACTTTACAAGGACAAAGGTAATAGAATTAATCATTCATCTCCTCTTTCGACAAAATCTCTATTTTTAGAGCTCAAGTATTTTCAATCTCCATGTACATCTAGGGAGGACTCTGTTACGGAGAAACAAATACATGGCGTCATAAGCACCGACCGTTTGTCAAACGAGATAGCTTTCGTTTGAAGACAGTAACGCTGGATGACTGTGAACCCTGCTTGGTAAACATTGAATTTGTGAGATTCTTTGTTCTGAGTGCAAGCAAGCTTGAGACTATGAGGCTTAACTATCGCTTTCACCAAGACTTCATGGAAGAATTTTTTGAAAAGCAACAAAAGGATCTTCTGTGGTGCAAAAAGGCTTCTGAACGTGCTCGCCTTATATTATCAGCAGCGTGCAAGCACTAGTTCTTTCATTTAAAACTCACGC
>NC_057808.1:538334068-538335106 GCF_018294505.1 Triticum aestivum | reverse complement strand
TGTTGAATACCTGGATTTGACGGACCCATTCAGCTGTGACTGCTGAATACAGAGCTGGAGTTAGTTGTTCAAGCTTGCAGGGTTACATGTTGTTGCGCCCTTTTGAACGTGCGTTTTGTCCAAACATGAACAGACAACCCTTATACTTTTTTGCACCGTCTGTAAGCTTGCCATAACAATCCTTGGTTAGAAAGTGTTGTAATTGTGCTTGTCTTCTAACAGGCGACACCAGCTAAGCAATTTTAATATGGTGCCATTTGATATGGCTTTATATCATGTTGCCAGATTGGTTATGTGAAGTAGAGCAGTACGCAGCTGGAAGGGAAAAAACATTGAAGCTACAATAAATATATTTGTTGTTAGAACGAACAAGATGCTCATAGTGTGTTTTAGCGAAAAGATTCTGAGTTGTAAACTCGTGCTCCGTGCCACGGGACGTCCGTGCCTTGCACATTGAATGTTTCAACGGAAAGATTCTGAGAATTTACAGTCACGACCATGACTCTTGTTAGTATAGACCATGTTCCTGATAATGAACTCATCAGTGGAAACCTTTCCAGTACGGAAGCACGTCCGTGCTTCATACGCCCATAAAACCATGCTTGTCGTGACATGACGGCCGTTCTTCGTCTTAAGGTCAGACTTTGTGTAGAAATTTCACAATCCTGGTTTTCTAACTGAGTATCCAGAGGGCTGGTACACGTGCCTGTAGAGGCCTCACTTCGGCGCCTTCTACGCACACTTTTGTGCACCCAGAGAGGGTTTATGCCGAGACAGGCCTCGAGAAACGCCACGCCCATGCATGTAGTGGCTCCCCAACAGTGCCTCCGGCGCGTGCATCTACGTGGCTCACGTGACATAAGCCGTGACTCTTACGTGCCCGTGCAGCCAGACGCCCGTGGGTCCAAAGATTTCCCAACGGTGCCTCTCCAACAGAGTATTCTCACCCATGCCTCTGCCACCACACCTTTGTGCATCCAGAGGGTTCACACTCGTGCCTAAGAGGCTTCCTTTCCGTGCCTCCGGTGTCTCAATCCA
>NC_057808.1:538329655-538332758 GCF_018294505.1 Triticum aestivum | reverse complement strand
AATGGAGATGAAGAAGCATGACTCTAGCAACAAGAAGACGAGGTTCGCGGCTGTACCCGTGCCCTCTAAGCTCGTTAAGAGGAGCGGCTATGGCCCGCCCACTGGATCGAGAACCATGTTGAGTCTGGTCCGGACCGCATCAGCGATCTCCCGAACGCAATCCTTGGCGAGATCATCTCTCGTCTGCCCATAAAGGAAGGCATCCGCACACAAGTGCTCGCATCTCGGTGGCGCCGCATATGGCGCACCGCACCCCTCGATCTCGACTTTCATGTGATCCTTGATACTCGTTCTACCAGATCTCTGGAAAAAATCTGTTGCCAAATCATCTGTGTTCTCCCGGGCAAGCAAATCGTCCAAGAAACATATGTCGGAACTCAATGCCGACATCTTAGTTGCAACTGCCGCGGAGAATCTGTGGCTGATGGCTTCAGTCTTCCTGTATCTATCCTCTCCGATCACGAGGGCCTGATTCGCCACCTCTGCATCCCGACAAGCTACCTCCAGTGCCAACCTTGTGGCGTCGATGAGTTGTTCCTGTCTCGGAATCTGGACAAACTCCAGGTTTTAGAGTTCTATCATATATTCCCAAATTTCTTCTACCCAGGGCCCAGACAAGCACGCATAATCCCTTCTTCTATGCCGTCGCCACCGGCATCCATCTCGAGATTTCGCTCGTCTCTCCACACCATCACCTTCGCCATGTGCAAACTAGAAGATACTCTAGTAGAAAGGTTTTGCCTCCCACTCCTCAGGAGACTTTCGCTGGTGGAGGCTTATATATTGTATGTCTCCTTGCGGAAGTTCATCCACAACGGTTGCCCTGCCCTGCAGTGCCTGCTGCTTGTTTGCAACAAGAAATTCTGCTGTCTACGAATAAACTCAGCTAGGCTTGTAAGCATTGGCATTCGTTCCGACAGAGGAAAACTGATCATTGAGGATGCCCCTTCCCTCCGGAGACTGCTACATGATTCTGTAGATGCACAACTACAAATAACAGTTTTGTCCGCGCCTATGTTGGACACCCTGGGAAAAATTTCTGAATTACCCAATGAAACAAATATCCTCATTGGGTCTACAGTTATTGAGGTACTGCCTCTGCACGTTACTTTGACCTGCGTTATTCAAAAGCACATGAGATTCACATCCACGAGCTAATAGTATCACGTTATGTGCTCAATGAAGGGTCTCTGCATAAGTAGCCTACACGCGGTGTTGGATTCTGTCAAGACTTTGTTTATCTCATAGACATGCTTTAATCTCGATGAGATTGTTGACTTGCTGTGATGCTTTCAATGCTTGCAGAACTTGTTTATCGAGGTGATGATTTCACACACGTTGAAAGCCCGCGCACAATATACATAATATAGTGGCACTAACTGCTCAGTTTGTTCTTCATGTGTGTTTAGGGGGGGGCGATGGGATCAAAGAGGTATAACAAATAAATGGCGCCAAAAGCAGCGGGTGTTTCTCAATAATCACGACATTTGTTTGAGGACATTAACGCTGGAAGACTACGAAGTCACAGATGCAAACACTGAATTTGTGACATTCTTTGTTCTCAATGCTAGGATGCTACTGACCATCAGGCTTAAGTTTAGCCTACGCAGAGATTTCACTCGTGAATTTTACAAACGGCAAGAAGAAGTACTACCGATGGACAAAAGGGCTTCTAATTGTGCCAAGCTTAAATTAACAACAACTTGCAAGCATGCACATGGATTCAAAAACACAGGTGTTGAATATTTGGATTTGCCAGATCCATTCAACTGTGGATGCTCAAAACAGGTCTGGAGAGATGTACTTGCTATATTGAATGAGTGCATTGTGTAAACATGGTCAAACAATTTTCACTCGTTTTGAACCGTACCGTCTGTAAGCTTTTTTTCAGGCAATAAGCTCGTATTCTTTAAAATAGGAATATGAATGTTTATGATATCAATTACATGCTTTCTGTTTACAATATCGGTCATATGTTTCTGGACCCAATGATAAAAGAAATCAGCTCACACAGATGCTAAAAAATCAAACTAGTATCCTCTTGTTTATCTCAGTTGCTTGGCATAAAATTCTGTCTTTTAAAAGCAACATGCGTCTACTGCAAACCTGCAACTGCTGCAACCGCGCCTCTCCGAAGGACGTCCATGCACCCCACAGGAAACGAACGTGCATCAAGAGGTTGTGAAAATCATACGTCCGTGTGAACGCATCACTAAAAACATTTGGAATGCTGTGATAATGACTTAAGGTGAGCAACGAACCTCCAACCATTTTTTAGATGTTGGGTTTCCATTCTCATTATCATATTGAAGAAAACTGATGCATCCGAAGAATTCGTCAAAGCGAAAGATTATGTGCCCCTTTTAATTGCAGACACCATGTCCCTCCGAGAGACCGTGTTAGAAAAGACCAATTCGGAAAACAGTAGCACGGTCTTGCATCATTTAAACGTACACCCGTGCCTAGCTGAGTGAACAAGCAACTTAAAATGTTACGAAAACAGAGGCACTTCAGTGCATTTTCTCCTTGGAGAACCGTGCGCACCGTGGCTTCACTCCCCTGTCCCTCAGAGTGGTCGTGTCATGCAAAAACAACTAGCAGAACACAAAAGACGTTCGTGCGTCGTGCACATGTACAACCATGCGCCAACTGCTTAAAGACCGCGCGTCTGTCAATGAAAACGTCACTGAGAACATTTAGAATACAGAAGCCCTTTCGCGCGTCTCATTCTTATCCTTACAGGATGATGTGCACTGTGGCTACACGTCCCTGTCCCTCCGAGAGACCGTGCTAGGGAAAAATACTTCAGAAAACAGAAGCATGGTCGTGCGTCATGGACATGCACAACCGTCCCGCGACTGCTTAAAGACCGCATGTGTCTCAGTGAACGCGTCACTGAGAAAATTTGGAAAACAGAAACAAAGTCGTGCCTTATGAGCATGTAAATCCGTGCGTGTTGGGGCCGTCAGTCCGTGCCTCTATGCTCCTAATAAGCCAATAGTCTTATCTTTGCCGCTGTACAGTAGCCCCATGTGAGTGAGCAGGCGCGTATTATAACTGTCGGTTCTGTTTTGTGCCAACCCAGACCCTCCCTCCCACTCAG
>NC_057808.1:538325813-538328846 GCF_018294505.1 Triticum aestivum | reverse complement strand
GGTAGGGTAGGGTTGCGGATGACGTTGCTGGGTGCAGCTCTGACAAATTTAGATAAAATTTTATTGTTACAAACACTTTTTTGAGCCGCCTGGTGATAGATTATTGTTTCTGCTTTTTGCTTGTCTTGTCTTGAAATATACATTTGCTAAAGCTGCTTTTATAACCAAGCAACAGAGATCCTTTCACTGATTGACATTGACAGCCAGGATTGTGAACTGCTCTAAAAATAGTTAATACTGAATTGTGATGAATTAAGCAACCATTTTTGGAAAATAGAATACTGATTTAATTAAATTCATATTTCATCTGTTTTTACTATCGTTGTAGAACTGTCAAGCTTTGCACATGTCTTTTTAGGAATTGTTTGTGAACGACTATTTATGAAAAGTGCCCCTTTAGCCCAATAGTTTTTCAAGATAATATAATTTTCCTTGTGTTGAGAATTTCATATAAACGTTGTTTTGCAACGTATTCCAGGGGAAACCATGTGCTGTGATATATGTACCAACTTCGGTTGCCCTGGATTGGAGTCAGGCATTCTTCACAGCGCGATAACAGTGTCTCTTCCTCGATGCTACAAGACATGCCTAGTAAGGAGAAATGTTTGGCACCCCATGCCGCCCATCAGTTACTACCAACTACTGTATCTTTCTGATGGCACGAAATAAAAGTTTCTCCCATATTATTGGAATGGAATGCCTACATTTAAGCATTTAACGAGATGTTTTCATTTTTCCAATATACCTTGTTTTATCAAATGGCAACCTGTTGAAAACAATTTGTAGATATATGATAAGCGCTATCTGTCTTGATTATACATGTCGGTATTCAAGGACTCCTTCTTGCCGGTTTGAAGATTTTTTTTGCTTGCACAGTATGTGCCATGCTATTGTAGGCAGCAAGTCACTTCTTCAATCTATCAGTGGAAAGAGGAAGCATTTCAAGAAGAAGGAAAACAAAGGAATCCAGTACTGATCACCAACGAGGATCTGTCATATGAGATCTGCATCACCGATGAACCTAACCGGTCTAAAATTCATGGACCTGGCTGGGAAAAGTTAATTAGTGACTACGATCTTCATTATCGAGATCTAATCATCATAAACCTGAATACTGGGAGTCTGTCCATTGAGATAGATCTGAGACTCAGTGATTCTCGAGGAGTTCACAGGCCCCTTCCCAAACCATCACTAGGTAAGTGCACCAACTTCCATCCTGTTTGACATTGATAGTTTTATGTCATTCTATCGCGATGCTACAAAAACATTCGTGTGCGGTAGTCGACCAGGGAACAAAAACATTTGGAAGAGAAGAGGCAGTGTCTTTCCTGTTCTGCAATGAACGTGCATCTAGTGCATGTAAACCAGTGCGTCTGCAGTGACCGGACGGCACTGCCTCCTTGCACACACACACACGGTCGTGGCTCTGCTTAATCTCAAACCATGCTCCCGGCGACCTCAGACTGTACGTGCCTTTCGTGAAAACGCATGTCCATGAAAGAGTTTATGTTTGAGTACAAACAATCGAGTCACGGAGGCACAGACATGCGTCGGCTTCAGGAGTAAGCGTGACTCTGTAGATTGTAGATTTTATGTGTGTCAGCGCTAGTGCGGTGCTCCTGTCTGACATAGGACTGTGCCTTTGACAAGTCAGTGCCACCTTACCAGAGGCATGGTTCCCCATGCCTGCCAAAGCGACATTTGTGCCTTGCTAGATTATAGTAACCCATGTCTCGTGGAACGATCCAAGACGAAAGATTGCTGGATGCGCGTCGCTAGCAGCACGTTTCTTTGAAATATAAAATATTCAGGAGATCAATATTTGATGTGCGTAGACCGTCACACACCCTCTGAAAGATTGCAAAAAATGAGATACATGCCTTTAGCCAAGTAACCATGCCTTTAGTCAAGTAACCATGTCCAAGCATAAACTTATACTAGACGAGTATCTCTTGCAACGTTTCATAAGAAGGCAACTGTTAATGATCATTCTTCGAGGATTGCCTTGATCATCAGGAGGTCATCAGTGTTCGCAAACCCTTGCCCCAAAAGATCACAGATGACGCTTTGCATCTTCTTTCTATTCTCCTTCAGCTTATGCACCTCCTCCTTCAAAAAATCCCTGTCCAGCTTAATCTCACTCCTCTCGTCCTTAAGATTCTGAATGGCACTTGTGAGAGACCTCTGAATGCGCTTGACGTCTTTATCAACGATACCCATCTGCTTCTTCTGCCTGTCAATCTTCATGGTAGTAACATTAGTTCTTTCCACAGCTGCAACAAGATTCTCGAGCTTAAGGTTCACTTGTTCAATATCCATTTTAAGCCTGCTTATCTCTTCATTCTTTGCTTGCCTATCATCATTGCTCTCATGCAACATCCCCCAGAGCTTGAGTAGGCACCTCTGCATAATGATAGGCCATGGGTGGTCAACCCATTCGACGACTCCACAGTTCACGCCTCTCTGCGAACAAAAAGGAACAAAATGAACAAAGACTATTAATACACTGCTGCACAAGCTCTGGGATATAAGTTGACATATACTTGGTTTATAACCTCGTTCAACTAACTATGTACCGTGTTTGTGCAATGTGGCACGTCAATGGTTAGGTACCCACATCACTAATTATGGTACTTCGCCCACCCTGTCCGCAGAGTTATTTCATAATTGAACTTAGTCTCTTTTAAGCCAGCTTGAATTAATCTGGAGCTACCTTGTCACATCCCTAGTTCTGGTATGACCTAGACTAGCTAGTCATGTGTGCATCATGTTTAAATTTCATTTAAATTTGAAATGGGGATCTGTGAAACCCTCAGAATCATTTCTGGAAATGACCCAGATAAAAATTGCTCCAAAAGGTTCCAAGAAAATGTTCATGTTGCTCTCTGAAAATATTGGACAGAGATAAAATTCAAACCAATATTTTTAGGAGATCATAAATATTTATTTTGGGCATTTGGAATTAATGCAGTAATTATTTGCTCTGGATATATATTGTTATATATATAAAATATTGTCCAAAAATTATGCCAT
>NC_057808.1:538281859-538286097 GCF_018294505.1 Triticum aestivum | reverse complement strand
CGTTGCTTGTATGCTCTGAATGATGGGTCATGTGACCCCTGTTTGTACTTAATGCTATGTGGCTCTTCTGGGCCTTTTATCTATATGAGTTCGCGTTATGTTGTGATGCCATGTTGTACAACACATACTTGCATGTTATGCGTACGTGTAACGTGTATTGCTATGTGTGGGATCCGACAATCTAGTTGATTATCCTTGGCAGCCTCTCTTATGGGGAAATGTAGTCTAGTGCCTCCTTGAGCCATAGTAGTCCGCTACAGCCCGGTTCACCGGAGTCCTGCTAGCCCAGCACTACTGCTCTGGACACTTGACTGGCCGGCATGTGCTTCACATAGTTCCTGTGTCTGTCCCTTCGGGGAAATGTCACGCGGTGACATCCGGAGTCCTGCCTAGCCTGCTACAGCCCGGGTTCCCGGAGTCCTGTTAGCCCAGTGCTACAGCCCGGATTCACACGCTGCTGACCGACACGTTCGATGTTGATTCATGTATGCCTGTCCCCATACGTTAGTGCCGCTTTGGGTTCACGACTAGCCATGTCGGCCCGGGTTCTCTGTCATATGGATGCTAGCGACGTTGTCATATACGTGAGCCAAAAGGTGCAAACGGTCCCGGGCCATGGTAAGGCGACACCCGTGGGAGTACCGTGCGTGAGGCCGCAAAGTGATATGAGGTGTTACAGGCTAGATCGGTGTGACTTAGAATCGGGGTCCCGACATACCTCTGCATTCAACTTATTTAGAGAGTTTTTTGGGAAGTATATACTGACGATTAAACAGAAGTCCCATTTGTAAACAAACATTAGAGTGTCTAGATCACTTCTTTTGTGTTCAGTGATGTATAAAGTAGTGACCTTTACCTTTTATGTAAAGTAAAAGGACTACACAATGTTTCCTACAATCAACCGCAAAACACAAGAAGATATCAGTCTTCTTTGGAAGACTACATGTCCTATATCCAAACAGTTTGATTCAACAAGAAAGTAGCTCGGATTTTCGAAAGTGACTAACTTTCACAGCACAGCCGTACAACCTCCTCCCCGTTTCACTTGCTTCAAAGGCCACACACCTGAGAGGCTTGGTATCGTGGAGAACGCAGTAGAGAGGACGGTCGAGCTCTTTGCCACAGAAATCATGGTCTTCGATGGTATCAGGGTTCTCCTACAAGGACACATGAATGTTTAGAGCTCAGATCTTTTCTTGGTAAAACAAACCCCAGTTCAACGCTCCGCATGTTGCAGGAAATCATCTACATAGAAATCAAAATCCAGCTCAAGGAATTCCAAGCCTTCCTTCCTCCCCTCTTCTCTGAACTTTTGTGTCGACATGGCCCAAAGGATGTGAGCAGATGCGGTGCCGTAGGTGGCGTCGAATTCGAGAGGAGAGAGAGAGAGGGAGAGGGAGAGAGGGAGAGGGGAAGAGATATAGTGAGAGAGCGAGAGGGGAAATGAAAGCGAGGGACTTCGACATGGTCCGGCTCAACCAAATATTCCACCTACTCGCCAGACTCACCACCCCCACCCCCCTCCCTGCCCTTTTTTGCGGGATGGCAAGGAGCCATTTACTATTGTCAGTAGTTTTAGCTTTGGCAAGTGAGTACACAAAATTACTTCCCTCTCCATAATTACTCCATAAACACATCGTTTTGTGCGTCTTCTCTCCCAAGTCACTTGCTCTTCCGCTCCCCCTCTTGTCTGGTTCCTTCCGTCTTTCTTGCTTCATCTTCCTCACTCTACAGTCCACACAGATAGATCTACGATTCCCCCACTTGCTCTGAAATACAGTAAATTTTTCCCCTCTGCTTAATACTTACGCGTTGCGCACTATTTTTGTTAGTTGGATTCTTGTTGTATGTTACCCTTTTAATTTTAGTTTTTGTGTTAATATCTTACCCCTTTTAAGAGGTTCTATAGGGTAATAATCTTGGAGGACAACATTTGATTTTTTTTTTCAGCTAGTTCGCTGCAAGCTTGTAGATTTGAGGAGGTCTGTGCGTGTTTTTTCATTTTTTTTACAGAGACACTAACATCAAGGGATATCACCATATCAGCATTCGCTTCGCTCTATCTTACTCGTTGAAACAAGCGTGTATCAGTGATGTACAGTCCTTTAATTCTTTGTAACATTAGCGGAGTGTTGAAATAAATTTATCTTCAATAATTAATGAACCCGAGTCTTATATATTGTTACATCTCGCAGACAAACATGGCGTGTGGTGTTTGCAGGAACCTCAACTGTCCCGGTGTTGAATCTAATGTTGCCCAATCTTTCTTGATTATGTCTTTGCCTCGTTGTTATGATTCATGCCTGGTAAGTTTTACTACCAATCACGTGGCCAGTAAAAAACCTTCGTCACTGTATTTGTTGCAGTTATCTTTATTCCGCAGTCAGCAACCACACGTATTCCTTCGGAACAAACTATACTGCGCATGCTTGTTTTTATTTTATAGGCCTTGATGTAATTAGAAGCTCAATTGTTTTGTATAGGTTTAATTAAATGTCATAGATGGTGCCTGTGCCTGTGCCTGAAAGCCAAGAAATTTCAAGGAAAAAACACTTTCATTTATTTTTTCTGAAAATCAGTTAAACATTTATATACCTTTGTCTTAATTTTACTTTTATGCAGTATGTCCCATGCTACTACCGGAACTAGGTCCTTTCTTTAATCTCTTTATGGAAAGATGAAGCTTTCAAGGATGGTTTTGAAGACGAAGATTTTGACCTTGTGTTCGACACTACTAAGGAATTGTCTTACAAGATTAAGTTTACAGATGGCAACCACGGGTCTAAGTTTCATGGACGTGGATGGGAAAATTTGATACGTGACTATGATCTGTTTTACGGTGATATTATAAAATTGGATTTGCAAGCAGAAGATTTCTTCTTTCCCATTGACCTAATGTTGAGTGAATCTCGAGGAGGTCACAAAGCGTTTCCCAAACCTTCCGTTGGTATGTTCTGATCGCTTATCAATATTTGTTCTGGTTTAACATTTATCTATTATAATTTTACTGTCGCATGCCGTTGATATTTATGTGCTTAATCTCTGTGATATAATGTATTAAATCTTTCTTTGTACTCACAATGTAGTTTAATGTTGTACATTTTTTGTTTAATGTACAACATTAAACTACATTGAATTACTCTCGTCGGTCTCAAATTAATGTAGTTTAAAACAGTAATTTCCCATTTAAAACCCATTATTCGTTTATTTTAGCTGCTCTATTCATTGCTTCACACATAGTGGCTAATACATGGTTGTATTTATTTAGCCCTTGAAGGCCTCAGTTTATCGGAAAAGAGCTACATAGACGAGACAATCTACACCCGGGGTATAAAACTTTCCTATATCGGCATGGCTAGCATGATTAAACTAGTCCTAAATGCTAAACACATCCCTGCCATTACCTTTGTGCATTGTCTATGTTTCACCAACGTTCACACATACCGTTTGGTACATCTTTGTTTCTTTCTCTAAACCACAGTCAACATGTGTGTCCTCCTAATCTAATGCCAGAATAATTTGTTATTGTACAGAAAATCCCAGCTATTGTTACCAATGATCTTAGGATGAAGCTTGGATATTTGCCTCTCAAAGGCAGCATCAGGCTTGTTCAAATTTTCAGCAGCCTTGATTTGCCTGTCACCTACTGTATACACAAAGATGGAAGGATGGTGATCGCCGGGATTTCTGCTTTTGCAAATGTAGCCAGGCTGATAGTTGATTGCGTTGTACTCATCAGTATCCAGTGGCACACTGTGCGCGGGGAGGACTCGCTCTCACTTGTGATCACCGATCTTTACAAAAAAAGGCATGACGCGAGATGTGCAGAGTGATGGAGGGATGGCATTACACCATATAAATTTTAACTACTATGGTATTAAGTTAAGTATCATACGTGTGTTATTTCAAACTATGAGTGCAGTTGAAATCCTCATAGTACATACCTAATAGAACTTATCAGTTCAAATTCTTATTCAGAGTATGGTACTGAAAGCAGATGCAATCCTAAACGTGGTTGTCGTCGCTGTTGTGGTTGTTCTGGTTGTTCTTGTTGTTGTTGTGGATGTGTCTCTCGGTTTGACATGTTTCCTTCGACATGTTTGCTAAGAGAGGCACTTGAACCTAGTGCAGCTTCAATCCTGTGTTAAGAACACTCATGGTCATGCCTCTGTGCTTTGATTAACTTAGCTGACTTGTGTAGTAAGAGAGGCACAACCGTGAAGTTAGTGAAGGCACGG
>NC_057808.1:538242639-538281734 GCF_018294505.1 Triticum aestivum | reverse complement strand
CATATAGTATAAGAGGGGACGGTCGTGCCTCCCAGTTGTCATTATTTCAGCTGAGTTGTGTGCTCAGATAGGCACGTTGGTCGAGCAAGCGGAGGCACGGTCCCATATTAGGAAGAAGACTTGCGGTCGTGCGTCCCATGTCAAAAAGAAGAGCCGCGATCATACGTCCGTGTTCAGTATGTTTGTAGTGACACGTTGCTCGGAGAGGCATGTGTGTGAATCAAGTGGAGGCATGGAGTCCGACTTGTTGCCACTGTCCGATGTCACTGTTCTCGCAATGACATCAGTTAAAAAATACTACTTTTTTTATAAACGGTGTTGTTGCAACACCTCCGTCCTCCAAATCGTTTTTCCAAATCCACCGCACCCATCGCTCCTAGATGGAGTGCGATGCTTCTAGTACCAAGAAGGCAAGGCTCGTGCCACCGAGGACGCATTCCTCTGGGTGTTTGGCGGTACCGGCGGGGACCGGTGAGGGTCCGCCCACTGGATCTGAGGAGCACGAGAAAAAAACTCGTCTGGACCGCATCAGCGATCTCCCGGACGTCATCCTAGGTGAGATCATCTCTCGTCTCCTCATCTTGGATAGTATCCGTACTCGAATCCTCGCTCGTCGGTGGCGTCCTTTATGGCCCACCGCTCCTCTGAATCTCGACTGTCGTGAGATCCCCGCCGCTCGTCTTTTTAAGCCTCTAGAAATAGTTCATATCGAGAAAATCTCCATAGCGCCTCCTACCTGGGAGCTCGCCCGCGAAAGGCACTTCGGAACTCGGTGCCCTCGCGAATCTGGCACTGATGATACAACCCTTTCGGAAGCCATCCTCTCCGCCCATGGGGGCGCAGTTCACCGTCTCTGTATACCGGCGTGCTACCTCCAGTCCAGACCCTCCGCCGTCGACGCCTGGATGGAATCATTCAAACTGAACAACCTCCAGGTGCTCGATTTCTATTACATGTTCCCAGATTTCATGAGAGAGTGTGTCGTACGACCACTCACACACCCATCATCTGCGCCTTTTGCACCGGCGTCCTTCTCTCGATTTGCATCCTCCTTACACACTGCCACCTTTGCTCTTTGCCAAATACCAGACAGTTACGTTCAGGCTCTTAAACTACCACTGCTCAAGAGACTTTCACTTGTGGACGTTGGTATATCAGACATCTCGCTTGAAAGCATGATCCACTCTAGTTGCCCCCTCACTCCGGTGCCTACTGCTTACTTGGAATATAGAAAGCTGTTGCATAAGAATAAACTCACATAACCTTGTAAGCATTGGAATTCGCTGTGGACATGGCGAACTTGTTATAGAGGATGCCCCGTCACTTCAGCGGTTGCTTAACGATATTCTCAGCAGCAACTTGTAGATAACTGTCATGTCTACACCTAAACTGGAGACTCTGGGGAAATTCGATGATTTTTTTCTCTGAATCCAAGGTCACGCATAACCCTACAGTTATCCAGGTACCTGGTTTTCAGCTGCATTTGTCCAGGTAAACAAGCTTCATGTAATAGAACCTTTCATTCAATTTTTAAAATCGTTGTACGTGCACCATGCAGGGTTTGCCGGCAGTCTGTCTGTCAACAGTGCTTCGAACGGTCAAGACTTTGCTCATCAAGATGTGTTTTGAAGTGGACGTCGTTGTTTCCCTGATGCAATGCTTTCAAAGCCTTGAGAACTTGTTTATTGAGGTGATGATTCTCACACACATTGAAAGCCCATAACATGCATACTGTACTACTTCTACTATATGTCTTAAAAAGCTTGTCTTACATTCGTTTGTAAATTGATTCACCCGTGGCTATACATGTTTTAGTATTACATACACCCGTATTTACAAAAATTCCAATAAATACTTTACAAGGACAAAGGTAATAGAATTAATCATTCATCTCCTCTTTCGACAAAATCTCTATTTTTAGAGCTCAAGTATTTTCAATCTCCATGTACATCTAGGGAGGACTCTGTTACGGAGAAACAAATACATGGCGTCGTAAGCACCGACCGTTTGTCAAACAAGATGGCTTTCGTTTGAAGACAGTAACGCTGGATGACTATGAACCCTGCTTGGTAAACATTGAATTTGTGAGATTCTTTGTTCTGAGTGCAAGCAAGCTTGAGACTATGAGGCTTAACTATCGCTTTCACCAAGACTTCATGGAAGAATTTTTCGAAAAGCAACAAAAGGATCTTCTGTGGTGCAAAAAGGCTTCTGAACGTGCTCGCCTTATATTATCAGCAGCGTGCAAGCACTGGTTCTTTCATTTAAAACTCACGCCTGTTGAATACCTGGATTTGACGGACCCATTCAGCTGTGACTGCTGAATACAGAGCTGGAGTTAGTTGTTCAAGCTTGCAGGGTTACATGTTGTTGCGCCCTTTTGAACGTGCGTTTTGTCCAAACATGAACAGACAACCCTTGTACTTTTTTGCACCGTCTGTAAGCTTGCCATAACAATCCTTGGTTAGAAAGTGTTGTAATTGTGCTTGTCTTCTAACAGGCGACACCAGCTAAGCAATTTAATATGGTGCCATTTGATATGGCTTTATATCATGTTGCCAGATTGGTTATGTGAAGTAGAGCAGTACGCAGCTGGAAGGGAAAAAACATTGAAGCTACAATAAATATATTTGTTGTTAGAACGAACAAGATGCTCATAGTGTGTTTTAGCGAAAAGATTCTGAGTTGTAAACTCGTGCTCCGTGCCACGGGACGTCCGTGCCTTGCACATTGAATGTTTCAACGGAAAGATTCTGAGAATTTACAGTCACGACCATGACTCTTGTTAGTATAGGACCATGTTCCTGATAATGAACTCATCAGTGGAAACCTTTCCAGTACGGAAGCACGTCCGTGCTTCATACGCCCATAAAACCATGCTTGTCGTGACATGACGGCCGTTCTTCGTCTTAAGGTCAGACTTTGTGTAGAAATTTCACAATCCTGGTTTTCTAACTGAGTATCCAGAGGGCTGGTACACGTGCCTGTAGAGGCCTCACTTCGGCGCCTTCTACGCACACTTTTGTGCACCCAGAGAGGGTTTATGCCGAGACAGGCCTCGAGAAACGCCACGCCCATGCATGTAGTGGCTCCCCAACAGTGCCTCCGGCGCGTGCATCTACGTGGCTCACGTGACATAAGCCGTGACTCTTACGTGCCCGTGCAGCCAGACGCCCGTGGGTCCAAAGATTTCCCAACGGTGCCTCTCCAACAGAGTATTCTCACCCATGCCTCTGCCACCACACCTTTGTGCATCCAGAGGGTTCACACTCGTGCCTAAGAGGCTTCCTTTCCGTGCCTCCGGTGTCTCAATCCACGTGCCTCACATGACACTTGTCGTGACTCTTACGTGCGCGTGATGCCACACCCTTGTGTGGTTCCACAACCGTTCCTCACTAACTGAGTATTCAGATCCATGCCTTTGCCACCATAAGTTTGTGTATCCACATGGTTGACAATCGTGCATGCCTGTAGAGGCTAAACTTCGGTGCCCCTGGAGTCTGCACCCTTGTGCCTCACGTGACACGAGTCGTGGCTTTTACGTTCCCCTGGAGACACACGGCATGTGGATCCAGAGACTTCACAACCGTGTCTTTTCAACTGAGAGTTCGCAGCCATGCCTCTGCCACCACACTTTTGTGCATCCAGGGAGTTGACTTGATACCTGTGTCTGTAGAAGCTTCAATGGGGTCAGTGCCTGTACAGACTGCAATTAAGTGCCTCCAGCGCCTGCACGCACGTGCCTCACATGACACTTGCCCCCGTGTCGTGGCTCCACACCACCGTGTCTCTACCGACCGCACAACCATGCATCCTTAACTGAGTATGCCGACCCATGCCTCTGCCACCAAACATCTGTGTATCCGGACGGTTGATAGCCGTGCCTCATCAAGACGCACGTCTGTCGAAGCCGTGACTATTCCACCACGTCTGTTGAAATCTTCTAGATTAGGTATGTATATATATTGTCGTCTTTGTGAATCGTAAAACCCCTAACCTTCTCTCCAGATCCACCGCACAGAGAGCTGCAACGGAGGCGGCACGAGCTCGGAAATGGAGATGAAGAAGCATGACTCTAGCAACAAGAAGACGAGGTTCGCGGCTGTACCCGTGCCCTCTAAGCTCGTTAAGAGGAGCGGCTATGGCCCGCCCACTGGATCGAGAACCATGTTGAGTCTGGTCCGGACCGCATCAGCGATCTCCCGAACGCAATCCTTGGCGAGATCATCTCTCGTCTGCCCATAAAGGAAGGCATCCGCACACAAGTGCTCGCATCTCGGTGGCGCCGCATATGGCGCACCGCACCCCTCGATCTCGACTTTCATGTGATCCTTGATACTCGTTCTACCAGATCTCTGGAAAAAATCTGTTGCCAAATCATCTGTGTTCTCCCGGGCAAGCAAATCGTCCAAGAAACATATGTCGGAACTCAATGCCGACATCTTAGTTGCAACTGCCGCGGAGAATCTGTGGCTGATGGCTTCAGTCTTCCTGTATCTATCCTCTCCGATCACGAGGGCCTGATTCGCCACCTCTGCATCCCGACAAGCTACCTCCAGTGCCAACCTTGTGGCGTCGATGAGTTGTTCCTGTCTCGGAATCTGGACAAACTCCAGGTTTTAGAGTTCTATCATATATTCCCAAATTTCTTCTACCCAGGGCCCAGACAAGCACGCATAATCCCTTCTTCTATGCCGTCGCCACCGGCATCCATCTCGAGATTTCGCTCGTCTCTCCACACCATCACCTTCGCCATGTGCAAACTAGAAGATACTCTAGTAGAAAGGTTTTGCCTCCCACTCCTCAGGAGACTTTCGCTGGTGGAGGCTTATATATTGTATGTCTCCTTGCGGAAGTTCATCCACAACGGTTGCCCTGCCCTGCAGTGCCTGCTGCTTGTTTGCAACAAGAAATTCTGCTGTCTACGAATAAACTCAGCTAGGCTTGTAAGCATTGGCATTCGTTCCGACAGAGGAAAACTGATCATTGAGGATGCCCCTTCCCTCCGGAGACTGCTACATGATTCTGTAGATGCACAACTACAAATAACAGTTTTGTCCGCGCCTATGTTGGACACCCTGGGAAAAATTTCTGAATTACCCAATGAAACAAATATCCTCATTGGGTCTACAGTTATTGAGGTACTGCCTCTGCACGTTACTTTGACCTGCGTTATTCAAAAGCACATGAGATTCACATCCACGAGCTAATAGTATCACGTTATGTGCTCAATGAAGGGTCTCTGCATAAGTAGCCTACACGCGGTGTTGGATTCTGTCAAGACTTTGTTTATCTCATAGACATGCTTTAATCTCGATGAGATTGTTGACTTGCTGTGATGCTTTCAATGCTTGCAGAACTTGTTTATCGAGGTGATGATTTCACACACGTTGAAAGCCCGCGCACAATATACATAATATAGTGGCACTAACTGCTCAGTTTGTTCTTCATGTGTGTTTAGGGGGGGGCGATGGGATCAAAGAGGTATAACAAATAAATGGCGCCAAAAGCAGCGGGTGTTTCTCAATAATCACGACATTTGTTTGAGGACATTAACGCTGGAAGACTACGAAGTCACAGATGCAAACACTGAATTTGTGACATTCTTTGTTCTCAATGCTAGGATGCTACTGACCATCAGGCTTAAGTTTAGCCTACGCAGAGATTTCACTCGTGAATTTTACAAACGGCAAGAAGAAGTACTACCGATGGACAAAAGGGCTTCTAATTGTGCCAAGCTTAAATTAACAACAACTTGCAAGCATGCACATGGATTCAAAAACACAGGTGTTGAATATTTGGATTTGCCAGATCCATTCAACTGTGGATGCTCAAAACAGGTCTGGAGAGATGTACTTGCTATATTGAATGAGTGCATTGTGTAAACATGGTCAAACAATTTTCACTCGTTTTGAACCGTACCGTCTGTAAGCTTTTTTTCAGGCAATAAGCTCGTATTCTTTAAAATAGGAATATGAATGTTTATGATATCAATTACATGCTTTCTGTTTACAATATCGGTCATATGTTTCTGGACCCAATGATAAAAGAAATCAGCTCACACAGATGCTAAAAAATCAAACTAGTATCCTCTTGTTTATCTCAGTTGCTTGGCATAAAATTCTGTCTTTTAAAAGCAACATGCGTCTACTGCAAACCTGCAACTGCTGCAACCGCGCCTCTCCGAAGGACGTCCATGCACCCCACAGGAAACGAACGTGCATCAAGAGGTTGTGAAAATCATACGTCCGTGTGAACGCATCACTAAAAACATTTGGAATGCTGTGATAATGACTTAAGGTGAGCAACGAACCTCCAACCATTTTTTAGATGTTGGGTTTCCATTCTCATTATCATATTGAAGAAAACTGATGCATCCGAAGAATTCGTCAAAGCGAAAGATTATGTGCCCCTTTTAATTGCAGACACCATGTCCCTCCGAGAGACCGTGTTAGAAAAGACCAATTCGGAAAACAGTAGCACGGTCTTGCATCATTTAAACGTACACCCGTGCCTAGCTGAGTGAACAAGCAACTTAAAATGTTACGAAAACAGAGGCACTTCAGTGCATTTTCTCCTTGGAGAACCGTGCGCACCGTGGCTTCACTCCCCTGTCCCTCAGAGTGGTCGTGTCATGCAAAAACAACTAGCAGAACACAAAAGACGTTCGTGCGTCGTGCACATGTACAACCATGCGCCAACTGCTTAAAGACCGCGCGTCTGTCAATGAAAACGTCACTGAGAACATTTAGAATACAGAAGCCCTTTCGCGCGTCTCATTCTTATCCTTACAGGATGATGTGCACTGTGGCTACACGTCCCTGTCCCTCCGAGAGACCGTGCTAGGGAAAAATACTTCAGAAAACAGAAGCATGGTCGTGCGTCATGGACATGCACAACCGTCCCGCGACTGCTTAAAGACCGCATGTGTCTCAGTGAACGCGTCACTGAGAAAATTTGGAAAACAGAAACAAAGTCGTGCCTTATGAGCATGTAAATCCGTGCGTGTTGGGGCCGTCAGTCCGTGCCTCTATGCTCCTAATAAGCCAATAGTCTTATCTTTGCCGCTGTACAGTAGCCCCATGTGAGTGAGCAGGCGCGTATTATAACTGTCGGTTCTGTTTTGTGCCAACCCAGACCCTCCCTCCCACTCAGCCGTTGTAGAGTTCATCGTCTCTTCTCTCTCGATTCTCCCTCTAGATCTAGGGTTAGTCCATTTTCTCTTAATTTCTATGTGAATTTTTTGCTACGATCCGTTTCCCTCTCTGTTGGTTTCGTCTCTTTGTGTTTGAAAGCGACGCATCTACGCTGTTATGCTAGGAATTTCCTAGAACTTCGTTGTGATCTAAACAAAATCCGCGTAGTACAAGGCCGAACCTGTACACGACCCATGCCTCTTAGGTGTGGGGTTGATTGGGAGTCGGCGTTTGTGCTTGAGAACGCTACGAGCTGCAGCGACCTGCGGCGTCTAAGTCCCAGGTGAGCGATGAACTTCGCCGAGGGAGGTTGGTAGTTTAAATTAAAGCCCGTTAGGTCTTGCAAACAAGGGCGGTGGCCGGAAGTCCAAGGGAGTGGCCAGACGTTGCGCTCTATTGCTTAACCGGTCACAGGGTGCTGGAGGTTGGCGTTTGGGGTGCTGTTGACTGGGAGTCGACGTTTGGGATCCTATAGGCTGGGGACAAGGTTAACGTTGATAGATCACCCGTTTCAAATACCACCTAGCCACACATGTTCGGGTGGTTGGCGTCGGCGATGGTAGGGTAGGGTTGCGGATGACGTTGCTGGGTGCAGCTCTGACAAATTTAGATAAAATTTTATTGTTACAAACACTTTTTTGAGCCGCCTGGTGATAGATTATTGTTTCTGCTTTTTGCTTGTCTTGTCTTGAAATATACATTTGCTAAAGCTGCTTTTATAACCAAGCAACAGAGATCCTTTCACTGATTGACATTGACAGCCAGGATTGTGAACTGCTCTAAAAATAGTTAATACTGAATTGTGATGAATTAAGCAACCATTTTTGGAAAATAGAATACTGATTTAATTAAATTCATATTTCATCTGTTTTTACTATCGTTGTAGAACTGTCAAGCTTTGCACATGTCTTTTTAGGAATTGTTTGTGAACGACTATTTATGAAAAGTGCCCCTTTAGCCCAATAGTTTTTCAAGATAATATAATTTTCCTTGTGTTGAGAATTTCATATAAACGTTGTTTTGCAACGTATTCCAGGGGAAACCATGTGCTGTGATATATGTACCAACTTCGGTTGCCCTGGATTGGAGTCAGGCATTCTTCACAGCGCGATAACAGTGTCTCTTCCTCGATGCTACAAGACATGCCTAGTAAGGAGAAATGTTTGGCACCCCATGCCGCCCATCAGTTACTACCAACTACTGTATCTTTCTGATGGCACGAAATAAAAGTTTCTCCCATATTATTGGAATGGAATGCCTACATTTAAGCATTTAACGAGATGTTTTCATTTTTCCAATATACCTTGTTTTATCAAATGGCAACCTGTTGAAAACAATTTGTAGATATATGATAAGCGCTATCTGTCTTGATTATACATGTCGGTATTCAAGGACTCCTTCTTGCCGGTTTGAAGATTTTTTTGCTTGCACAGTATGTGCCATGCTATTGTAGGCAGCAAGTCACTTCTTCAATCTATCAGTGGAAAGAGGAAGCATTTCAAGAAGAAGGAAAACAAAGGAATCCAGTACTGATCACCAACGAGGATCTGTCATATGAGATCTGCATCACCGATGAACCTAACCGGTCTAAAATTCATGGACCTGGCTGGGAAAAGTTAATTAGTGACTACGATCTTCATTATCGAGATCTAATCATCATAAACCTGAATACTGGGAGTCTGTCCATTGAGATAGATCTGAGACTCAGTGATTCTCGAGGAGTTCACAGGCCCCTTCCCAAACCATCACTAGGTAAGTGCACCAACTTCCATCCTGTTTTATCAACTATGTTTATCAGCATACTTTGGTGCTCCTACCTCTGTCCACTAAATGAATGCCATACTTACAGTCGAAGTTATTTTCGAAACATTTTATGAAATTCTGTTGATTATCATCCCAACTTGATCACATGCATTGAATTTAACCATTCCTTTTAAACTTTAATAGCGAGTTCATTTGTTTAAACAAATTCGTTTGAAAATGAGTTATTTTTTCCATGCAACTCTTGATTTTCTAAATGATTCAGAGAGGGAGTACATTGGGAAAACAGTGTTTGGTCGAGGTGTAAACCTCTCATACAGACAATTTGGACAGATGATATACTTTGTGTTTGAGTCTGACGACTTCCCCACCATACCCTTTGTGCAGCGTCTAAACGTCACCAATGTCATAAATGGTCGTCTGGTTAGTCATTGAATATTTGTTTTGATCCACTGCCATGGTTTTGTTTGTTATTTTTGATGTTTTATGTCCTTGTACATTGATTTTATCTAATAATATCAACACAATCTGCAGAGAATCCCGTCTGCCGTTGTGAGGCTTCTAAAGATGAACCTAGGATATCTACCTCAAAACGGTGGAATCAGCCTAACAGAGGTGTATGATGCAATAGACATTAGCACAACGTACTCCATACGAATCGACGGCAGAATGGAGGTGACCGGTTTTTCAGATTTTGCCCGGGAAGCTCAGCTAAGGGTTGGTTCAATTGTCCTCATCACAATTGAAAAGCGGTGGCCAACTTTGGGAAACATGAAGCTGCTGCGGATGATAATCAACGACCTTTCCTGATAGAGCGTTGCCGGTGGCTATACTTCGTATATCACAGTTCAGTAATTTATGTCTGGTTTTTGAACAGGTTGTACACACCAGTTTTGTTATTTAGGTATGTCATGGTATGTAACTGAGCATATAATTATGTCCAATAGGACGGTGGTGAAAATTCCCGGTCAAAGAAGGTGAAACACTTACGTGGGTTACTTTATTTATCTCTGATAATAATAAAAGGATTCGCTGACTAATAATGGAGGATGAATGGCTGTGGTGAAGTATGTTTCTGCATAGTTTAGTGACGTTGCTAGCTCCCCACGTCAGTAGTATACATATTTTTCACTATGGTGCTCTGCAGAATAGCGTGATGCCAAGAAGTTTGTTGCGATGAGCTCAAACATACAACTTTGTCAACCGCACAGCACTTCTCCTAAAAAACTAGTGCCTTCCCCTATGGCTCTGTCACCTTAAACATCCATGCCTTGACAAAGTGTCACTTAAAACATTTGACAGAACACGGGCATGGATTGACGTCCATGCAATCACATAGCTTCATGTCTGTGCCTCACGTAGCATCGTACCTGTGCCTCTAGCTGTGCTTCTCGTTGTATAAGTGCATTTCACAGCTGCATGCCCACGCCCCTCGTTGCTTCTCGTTGTTTCTGCCCATCTCGTACTTGCAACTATTTCAGACATGACTGTGCCTGTCGCGTCGGCACATTCATGCCTCTCAAGACCGTGCCTCGACAAGAATAACGACCGTGCTTGTTACAGTGAAGCGTATAGGTGATACATTCAGAACACCTTAGGGACCACCTTGCAACTATTTCAGACATGACCGTGCCTGTTCCGTCGGCACATTCATGCCTCTCACAGTTAATTGAAAAACATTCTGGAAAAACAGTAACGGATGCCTATTGTAAATCCTCACTTCATGTACATTCGGCGTACACATTCATGCCTCTCACAGTTAATTGAAAAACATTCTGGAAAAACAGTAACGGACGCCTATTGTCAATCCTCACGTCACGTACATTCGACGTTCATTCCTTCGTCACAGAAGTAATAGCCGTGCCTCTGCCACAGAACATATAAGTGAAAATGATTCTTCCTACACTTGTAAAACCCGGAATGCCCTGGATAAATGTCGAATCCCATCTTGCGGTAAAACCATGGAGACCGGTGCTTCTCAGAAACAAATCTGTGGCTTTTTGCGCATGTAGTTGAGTGCACGGCTAAATGTTCGGGCCCGTGCCTCACGTAGCACCACAGCACGAATTGGCGTCCGTGCAATCACGTAGCTTCATGTCCGTGCCTCACATAGCATCATATATGTGCCTCTAGTTGCGCCTCTCGTTGTATAAGTGCTTCTCGCAACTGCATATCCACGCCTCTCGTTGCTTCTCGTTCTTTCTGTCTATCTCGTAGCGTCGGTTGCAACACAGACACACAACAGTGCCTCTGAAAAAACACAGCACTGCTCCTCCCACCGAATGTATCACTGGAAACAATTGCCACTCCCAGTGAATGTAGCTCGCCCGTGTGTCTGAGAGTTAAACCAGCCACTTCAAGCATGCTTCTCTTGGTAAGAGACTCGTGCCTCTACATACTGCCCCTGCATGCCTCACGAGATAAATTGTAAAAGTTGACATTTGACAGCAAACTACGCAAGACAACGATCTTCTCCCCGACTTGCTGGAGATACAACGGTTGTTAAAAACATAACTGTTGATTTTATTTTTATTTTTTATAAAGAAAAAACACAATCAAAAACCCAGGATGTGCACAACCGTACCGACAGGAAGATGAAACCACGATCCACAACCCACGATGTGCACAACCGCATCGACAGTGAGATCGTGCACTCCTTTGAGGCTGCCCCGCCCTTAAATTTAGACTTCCGCCGCGGCCTTCTCACACACAAACAACAGAAATCGCCATTGCGCTCCCACTCATTGTTCCCCACAAAATACCAGGTTGCAGGAGGACGAACTGCTCCAGGCCATGGGATTCACCAGGGAATTCATGGAGGTGCAGGCCCACGGCAAGACCAAGTTGCACGTGATCCACACCAACGACTTGCACAAGGCGGCGACCACCATCGAGCAGTACGAGCGACACCTCCAGTTCGAGCGCCACAAGATCGTCGGAGTTGATGTGGAGTACACCAACGATGTTGGCGAAGATCAGAAATCGGCCCTCGTCCAGCTCTCCGTCGGCAAGGATCATCCGGTGCTGCTCTTCCAACTGAGCGCCGCCGAGAAGAACTGCACCAGGTTCGACAACTTCCTCACCAACCCCAGGTACACGTTTGCTGGCTTCTCCATCGACGGCGACATAGAGATGCTCGGCCGCGTCGGACTGGAGATAGCCCACTTCGTCGACATCCAGAAGGAATGGAGGGTGCTTACAACTACCAAGTCTCTGGACTCCCTTGGGGATGTCTCAGGCATGCTTGTCCACGACTACTACAACGACATGAAGAAGAAGCTCACCAACGCAGAACACAAGCGCTGGGCGTGCATGCCCCTGTCCATGAGGAACATCGAGTACGCGGCAAAAGACGCTTACGCTGCGTACGAGATACGGAGCCGCCTCATCACCATCCAGGAAGGGCTCCGCCGGGCAAAACTCGAGAAGGAGCAGTCTAGGAAGCGCGCCAGGTCCTGGAGCGACTACGACTACTGAAGCAGGTGATCCCGGCCAAGAAAGTATCTAGAAGATTGCTCCTTCTCGAGGGTTGAGGGCCAGTGATGCCTCTCAAAACCCCACACCACTCCATGCCCGTGATGAAAGACACGCATGACTCTCTAGAGGCCTCACAACCGTGACTCCATAACTCCGTATTCGGAAGCATGCCTCTGGTACCACACTTTTGTACATCCACAGGATTGATAGCTGTTCGCAACAACAAAAACCCCACTTCCGTGCCTCTTGCGACTTCACCTCCGTGCCTTCCATGCCTGCATCCACGTGCCTAACATGTCACGCCCCTCGACTCTTACATGGTCGCGGTACCACACCCGTGTCTCTTCACAAACGTCACAACACTGCATCTCTAATCGAGCATTCTGACACATGCCTCTGCCACCACACTATTGTGCATCCACAACGTTGATACCCGTGCATCATGAAGTCGCAATCCCGTGCCTTGCGTACCTGCATCTAGGTGCCCCATGGTGTCGCACACCCTTGGCTCTGCACACTTCCAAACCGTGACCCTGTAACTATGTATTCGAAGCTCACCTCTCCTACTCCGTCCATGTGCCTCTGGATGCTTGTGATGCCTTCATTTCTATAGAGACTTCACTTCCGTGCCTCCGGCCCCTGTAGTAACACACGCCGGTGGCACTAGAGACTGCAAACATGTGCCTCGCTAACTGCGTATTCCGACCCATGCCACTCCTGCCACTCCTCAAGAAGCCGCGCTTGTGTGCACAACTAAACTGTATTTATCATCCAAAGATTGCTTTGTATTTTGTTGTTCTTAGAGTAAAGAGCAACATAACTACTTCAAAATCACATGATTGCTGAATAAACATAGTTCTTAGCAAGCTAAATAACTTGTTCAATCACGTAAACAAACTACAAACTTGACATAAGCAAACTTGTTTAACCTGATACACATGACATTAAAACTGCTTCGTTCTAACAGAAGTAAACTACGAACCTGAAACAATAGCAAGCAAAAGCAGAAACACAAGCAACTCCAAGGCCAGTTTTCTATGTTTTCGTCATCACTAGCAGCCGTAGTAGGGATCATCATAATTCTTCTCTGCCTCTTTTGCACTCTCCAGACCTTCTCTGATGTTTTCAATTCTCTTCCACGACTCGTAGGTGGCGTACGCATCTATCGCTGCATACTCGATGAGGTAATTTGGCAGTGGGCTGATCCCCCACAGTTTATGGTCTTCAACCCTGTCAATGTTATTCTTCATCTGTTTGTAGAATGGGTGGATCAAGCTCCCTGCAACATCAGCCAAAGAGTGGTACCTCTTTCTTCCCTTGAACGGAACTCCCCATTTGCGCTGGATGTCGATGTACTTGTCGGGGTTGATCTCCAAACCAGATCTTCGCAGCATCTCTTTGTCACCTTCAATACTGAAGCCAGCAAAGGTGTAGAACCTGTCCTCCATTAGGAACGGGCGCAGGCTCTTGGGCCTTCAAGGGGGATGATACATTTAAGGTGGATCCATCAAGTATCCATCAAGTACATGCTTATATAGTATGTATAATTCATGGATGAAAAATTTCAGAAACTGCTATGCAAAGTTCAGAAATAAAATACAAGCACAGCATGTTATTTTTCTTTTGGTATTTACACTTGAATCAATGACTTATCTGCTTCTTAGCCACGTTACCACATCAATTCAAGAAACTGAACTATATTAGAACATCAAGTATAGAAACTACACTAGAACAAAAACTACACTAGAACATCAAGTTCAGAAAATAATCTCGTACATCAAATTCATAAATTAATCTAGTGCATCAAATACATAAACTGATCTGGTGAGTCAGGTTCAAAATCTATTCTGCTGCATCTACTTCAGAAACTTCACTGATACATCAAGTCAATAAAACAATTTAATCAAATTTCAAGGTGCATAGCTAATTACACAGAAGCATGGAGAGGTTGAATTTGTACGATGGTTCACAATTTTGTTGCCGCGGTGATGTGGTATACAAGACAGAGTTCCTCCACACATAACTGTAGAACTGCTGCCCTCTGCGGAGGTTCGTCTTCCCTGGTATACTCGACATCAACGCCGATGTACTGAGGGTACAAGCCGCAGACCCTCTTCAGGATCCTGCTGATCATCTTGTCGGCTTCGTCAGGATTGCTGGAGCATACGACATCCAGCTTTTCCTTGCCGTGGATGTCAACCTCCTTTAGGTGCCTTTTTTAGTCGTGCTTCTGACCGAGGACCTGAACGTCGTCGACCTCGGTGCTCTGGTCAGACGTCTCACCACGGGGACGCTTGGCAGATGGTTCCTCCGCCATTACGCTCCTCCAGCGATGGCGGCCTTGAGACAGAGATTGTGAGGAGTTGCTAGTTGAGATGGAGCGGCAATGGTGTTTTTGGAATTGAGCGGCTATGGAAGCATAGTTGCCCTTTTGTGGCAAGGTTTGGGTCGTGGAGGAGGCGGTTGGACGCAGCCTCGTCGTGTAGTGAGGGCGGTAGACATGCGCTCACCGTTGCTGTGCGTCGGGGCAACCGCCGAGTGGCAGTGCTCGCAGTTGCTGGGAAAAAGCAACCGTCAAAGCATCTGGTGCACGTACAAATGTTTTTGCATAAGCCATTTAAGCACATATTGCACTGGCACGCTTAGATAGTGTGCACTCCGTTCAGTTACTAAGCACGTACTATGTTGAACTGCTTGCACCTTTCTCGACGCATGCCGCTATTACCACATGACCAATGCTATAGAGACTTCACACATGTGGACCCACAACCGATACTCTCTGAGTAGTATTCGCACCCATGCCTCTACTACCACACTTCCCGACGCATGACAATCACGTGCCCGTGCTACACACGCTCGTAACTCTAAAGACTTCACAACTGTGACTCTCTGAGTGAGTCTTCGGATGCATGCCCCTGCCACCACACATTTATGCATCCACAAAGTTGATACCAGTGCCTCTATAATTCCAATGTCGGTGCCTGTAGAGCCTGGTGTTCCGTGCCTCACATGTCTATTAAGATGCTATAGCGAACAAAAAAACCACACCCAGGCGGCACGAATCTTGATGCTAAAATCAGACCGTTGAAGATTATAGACGGTTCCATCATTTCCATATCTCCCACCTCCACTACTCTCTTGCTTCCTCTCTTCCACAGTAAATCTCGAAACATTCCGCACTCACACAAGTTCTCGTCCTCCGTTCTGCACACGGGCCCAAATTCTAAGTAGAGTTCCCCTCACAAAACAACCGCCATCACGTTTCGCCAACCACCCTCCCACTTCGAGATACACACCGTGAAACGGTGCGCCCAACAACACAAAGTACCCACCCGGCGGCGACGAAGCGAGGACTTCAACACCGACGGCGGAGATCACAAAAAAGAAAGACAAACGGACAGAATAGACCAATGGAGGCGAGAAGCCGAACACAAGCAATCGAAGGTAAATACCAATCTATCCCATTGCATTCCTGGAGGTAGATCGTAGTGATTTCTCCATTTCCAGGGACAGCAACCCTAGCCACCACAACAGCCGAGTTTTGCACTATCCAAAATCAACTTGTCTAAAAACTTGATGTACCGTACACACGAGATTTAATAGAAACGCTACTGCTCCCCGCTAAGGAATTTTCGCCACACGATATGTGCTTAAATGTACTATACCTGCCATATCACTAACTGGAATACCTTAAGCGATTCAAACACTGCGAGCATACTGAGAGCTCAAACCTGGTAATTACACCAGATTTTCTTTGTCCTTTGTCCCTTGATTGTAACTGTTTTCAAGTTAAGTGCCTCATGTCTGTCACTGCAGTGTTTTTACTTCAGTGCCTCCTGTACCTGCATCTATGCCTCCTGTGCCTTCAATGCCGCGCCTCGTGTGCCTACATCCATGTGCCTCGAGTGACACTTGCCGTGACTCTTACGGCGCTCGTCGTGCCACACCCACGCCATTTCACAACCGTGCTTCTCTAACCGAGTAGTCGGACCCATGCCTCTGCCGCCACACTTTTGTGCATCCAGAGCGTCCGCGTACGTTCCTGTGCTGCCTTCACTTCTGTGCCTTCCATACCTGCACCCACGTGCCTAACGTGACATGCGTCGTGACTCTTATATGGTCCCGATGCCACGCCCGCGTAGCTCCTGAGACTTCACAACCGTGCCTCAGTAACCAAGCATTCTGACACATGCGTCTACCACTGCACTCTTTTGCATCCACACGGTTGATACCCCGTGCCTCGACAAGCCGCAAGTCCGTGCCTGCGTTGCCTTGAATGCCGTGCCTCCTGTGCCTACAACCACATGCCTACATCCACGTGCCTCACGTGACACTTGCCGCGACTCTTACGTGCCCCATAGTGCCACACCCACGTGACTTCACAACCGTGGTCCTCTAACCGAGTAGTCGGGCCCATGCCTCTGCCGCCACACTTTTTGTGCATCCAGAGAGTGCACGTACGTGCCTGTGGTGCCTTCATTTCTGTGCCTTACGTACCTGCATCCACGTGCGCAACGTGACACTTGTCGCGACTCTTACGTGCCCCGTAGTGCCACACCCACGTGACTTCACAACCGTGGTTCTCTAACTGAGTAGTCGGACCCATGCCTCTGCCGCCACACTTTTTGTGCATCCAGAGAGTGCACGTACGTGCCTGTGGTGCCTTCATTTTTGTGCCTTACGTACCTGCACCCACGTGCGCAACGTGACACTTGCCGAGACTCTTACGTGCCCCGTAGTGCCACACCCACGTGACTTATCAACCGTGGTTCTCTAACCGAGTAGTCGGACCCATGCCTCTACCGCCACACTTTTGTGCATCTAGAGAGTGCACACCCGTGACTTGAGAAAACACACGTACGTGCCTGTTGTGGATTCACCTTTTCCGCCTTCCGTGCCTGCACCCACGTGCCTCACGTGCCTAACGTAACATGCGTCATGACTCTTACATGGTCCCACTGCCACGCCCGCGTCGCTCCTGAGACTTCACAACCGTGCCTCTTTAACCGAGCACTCTAACACATGCCTCTGCCACCGCACTCTTGTACATCCATAGGGTTGATACCCGTGCCTCGAGAAGCAGCATGTCCGTGCCTGTGTTGGCTTCATTTCCGTGCCTCCGATGCTTACGTCAACATGCCTCACGCGACACTTGCATGTCCCGTGGTTCTCTAACTGCCTGTAGAACCTACACTTCCGTGCCTCCTGTGCCTGCATCTACATGCTTGTAGAACCTGCACTTCCGTGCCTCGTGTGCCTGCATCCACATGCCTGTAGAGAGGCTCCACTTCAGCACTACCAGACTCAACACTAAAAAAATAATACTGTAGCACACAAAAAAACCCAAGCCAAACATAACGAATCTTGATGCTCAAACGGACGGTCGAAGATAAGAGACGGTTAAATGGATTCCATCTCTCTCCCTCTTCTACTAGCTTGCTTCCCCTTCCGTAAAGTAAATCTTGAAACCTTCATCACTCCCGCACGCTCTCCTCCTTCCTTCTGCACACAAACACAAATCCGAAATCGAGTTCGCGTCACCAGACAACCGCCATCGCGTTCGCCAACCACCCTCCAATCCGACATACACACAGCCACACACTGCCCGCAACAACACAAATAACCCCGCCGGCTGTGGCGACCGACGGCGAGGACTTCAATAGCAGCGGCGGAAATCGCAACAAAAAAGAGCAACGACACAATAAGCGGATGGAAGCGAAGAACACCGCACAAGTAATTGAAGGTAATTATCATTCTATCCCATTCCATTCCACCGGGTAGATCATAGTGATTTTTCCACTTCCAGGAACAGCAACCCTAGCCACCGCTACCAAGGAGTTTTCCAATACCCTAAATCAATTTGTCTAACAAATTGAACTAGCGCAGAGATGAGATTTAATAGAAATACTACTACTCTCCGCCATACGATATGTGCTCAAAGGTACTAAACCTGAAACATCACTAACTACAATAGGTCGATGGATCCAAACCCCTCAAGCATCCTGAGAGGCCAAACCTGATAACCATACGAGATTTTCTACATCCCATGTCCCTTCAATGTAACTGTTTTTCAAATTAAGTGCCTCTGGTGTGAAAAACCGTGAACAAAGAATAGGTGTACCATGTGCTTCTAGGGTAAAACAACTCGTGCCTCTCTATCCATACAAATTTGTTTTCACACCATGCAGGTTTTTTTCTGTGACACTCAACTCTGCTTCTAACACCTGCCCATTTTTTATGCAGCAATGAGAAATCCTCACGAAGAAGCTAAAACCCAGCAAAATACTGACGAAGACCCTGCTGAAGAGCATGCAATCCAGCAAGCTCCTGTCAAAGGTTTGAGCAAAAGTGTCCACTATCGATATAAAAAAACTATATTGAGACATTAATAACTTAACTGCTATCCTTGACAACAATAACTTAACTATGTCTACAAATAAAACTACCTGCTAGTTTTTATACATTTCTTTATAAAAAACATTAAAAATGTTCGCACACTATCTTATTTTTAATTCAAAAACACTTTAACTTACCCAATAAATCTTCAACTCTCCTTGATGATATTCTTCCCATTATGAAATATCACCTGCAGAGTGCATTTTTGTCTCCGAAAATGCTTCACCCTAACTTCACTTCCGCAGCTGCACTTATAACCATAATTAATATTTTTTTTCCATCCCCTGATTAGCTCAATCGGTAACAGTAGTAATAACCTTTCTTAACCCAAAAAAAGAAAACTAAAAATCCCCTTTGGGAGTTTCACATTCCTTATGCATAATCGTGGAAGATATATATTTTAAATGTGTATCAATTATTTTCGGACAAAAGAATATCCTTTTTTGTTACCTGGTCATTATGCAGGACACGAAGACGGTGATATTGAAAGCGCAGAAACACACAGCATGTCTCCTCATTCGTCAGAAAAGGACACAGAACAAAACATGAAGAACAAACCACCTGCGGCGGAAATGGTAACTTACACCAGGCTCAACAGGATTAAACATCTAGCAACAAGCAAAAAAAAGAGAAAATCAGATACCAGCATTGTTTTTACTCCTGGAGCAAAAAGGCGAAAGCAAAAGGACAATGCTGAAAACATCGTCGACACTAGTACCTTTCAGCATCAGCCATTACCTCTAATGGTACTCCCGCCAACAGCACCAACCGGCACGAAGAAACAAGGTGAACGCAAGAAGAAAAACAAATGACAAAGGGTAGAAAAAGAACAAGATGATACCAATAGCAAAGGTTCAGATACCAATGATGACGACGATGACAGACAACATGATGCAGATTTCATTCCTACAGACGGCGATGATGCCGAAGAGCACGACAGCGACACAGAACAGGACGACGATGTAAAAACACACTTATGTACTAATTTTGAATACCACTATTCAGCACTCAGGATCTAACGTTCCTTTCTAACAAATCCTTTCTTTTTTCTTCTGAAACAGCCCAAATCAGGCCAGAAGGACAGAAACAGGAGAAAGACAAGCGGAAAAGAATTCGCAGCACCAACAGTTGACGAAGAACAACAAGAAACAAACAAAGAGAAATGCCAAATCAAGGCAGGGGCAGCATTCGCTCATGTCAAGAAAGCATGGAATTTACCTAAAGACCGTCACAAGCAAGATATTAGGACGACAGGATTGGCAGCACAGAAAACTGCAAAATAACGGGCTCCATCTGCAGACCGCTCGCAGCACACATCTACGACAACCTCAACACAGAAAGCATGACAATAACCTTCGGTGATGGTACCGAAGACAAAAAAATCAAGATTACCAAGGAAGCTATCCACAAGGTGTTTGGATACCCAAACGGCACGCAAAAGTCAGCACCAAGGCCAGCGACTAGCCCAACTTCAAAGAAAGAACTGATGTCAGACCTTGGCTTCAAACATACAAATTTCACGCCAAAAGAACTGTTCAAGAAGCTAGAAATATTGGTGGAACTAGATGACGAACATTCAAACAGGAAATCACTTAAAATATTTTTTTCCTTATTTTTTCCACAATGTTGTCTGCGGGTCAAGCGATGCTATCTTCAGCAAACAAGCTATAATGGTCAAGGACATGGACTATCCAGAAATGGCAAAGATGGATTTCTGCGAGGTAATCGTCAAAAGTATTAAGGAAGGAGCCAAGATATGGCAGAAGCACAGGATGTTGCCTCAGGAAGAAAAGAACAAAAAGCATGTCAATGGTTTGTGATAACCCACAACTATAGGGGATCGCAACAGTTTTTGAGGGTAGAGTATTCAACCCAAATTTATTGATTCGACACAAGGGGAGCCAAAGAATATTCTCAAGTATTAGTAGTTGAGTTGTCAATTCAACCACACCTGGATAACTTAGTATCTGCAGCAAAGTATTTAGTGGCAAGGTAGTATGGAAGTAACAGTAACAGTAGCAAAAGTAATATTTTTGGGTTTTGTAGTGATTGTAACAGTAGCAAGGGAACAGTAAATAAGCGAAGAACAATATGAAAGCTCATAGGCATTGGATCGGTGATGGAGAATTATGCCGAATGCGGTTCATCATGTAACAGTCATAACATAGGGTGACACAGAACTAGCTCCAATTCATCAATGTAATGTAGGCATGTATTCTGAATATAGTCATACGTGCTTATGGAAAAGAACTTGCATGACATCTTTTGTCCTACCCTCCCGTGGCAGCGGGGTCCTAATGGAAACTAAGGGATATTAAGGCCTCCTTTTAATAGAGTACCGGACCAAAGCATTAACACATAGTGAATACATGAACTCCTCAAACTATGGTCATCACCGGGAGTGGTCCCGGTTATTGTCACTTCGGGGTTGCCGGATCATAACACATAGTAGGTGACTATAGACTTGCAAGATAGGATCAAGAAATCACATATATTCATGAAAACATAATAAGTTCAGATCTGAAATCATGGCACTCGGGCCCTAGTGACAAGCATTAAGCATAGCAAAGTCATAGCAACATCAATCTCAGAACATAGTGGATACTAGGGATCAAACCCTAACAAAACTAACTCGATTACATGATAGATCTCATCCAACCCATTACCATCCAGCAAGCCTACGATGGAATTACTCACGCACGGCGGTGAGCATCATGAAATTGGTGATGGAGGATGGTTGATGATGACGACGGCGATGGATTCCCCTCTCCGGAGCCCCGAACGGACTCCAGATCAGCCCTCCCGAGAGGTTTTAGGGCTTGGCGGCGGCTCCGTATCGTAAAACGCGATGAATCCTTCTCTCTGATTTTTTTCTCCTCGAACACGAATATATGGAGTTGGAGTTGAGGTCGGTGGAGCGTCAGGGGGCCCACGAGGCAGGGGCGCGCCCCCCACCCTCGTGGACAGGGTGTGGGCCCCCTGACATGGATTCTTCTTCCAGTATTTTTAATATTTTCCAAAAATACGTTCCGTGGAGTTTCAAGTCATTCCGAGAACTTTTGTTTCTGCACATAAATAACACCATGGAAAGTCTGCTGAAAACAGCGTCACTCCGGGTTAGTTCCATTCAGATCATGCAAGTTAGAGTCCAAAACAAGGGCAAAATTGTTTGGAAAAGTAGATACGACGGAGACGTATCAACTCCCCCAAGCTTAAACCTTTGCTTGTCCTTAAGCAATTCAGTTGATAAACTGAAAGTGATAAAGAAAAAACTTTTAAAAACTCTGTTTGCTCTTGTTGTTGTAAATATATAAAGCCAGCATTCAAGTTTTCAGCAAAGATTATGACTAACCATATTCACAATAACTCTTAGGTCTCATGTTTACTCATATCAATGGCATAATCAACTAGCAAGCAATAATAATAAATCTCGGATGACAACACTTTCTCAAAACAATCATGATATGATATAACAAGATGGTATCTCGCTAGCCCTTTCTGAGACCGCAAAACATAAATGCAGAGCACCTTTAAAGATCAAGGACTGACTAGACATTGTAATTCATGGTAAAAGAGATCCAGTCATAGTCATACCCAATATAAATTAATAGTAGTGGATGCAAATGACAGCAGTGCTCTCCAGCTAGTGCTTTTTAATAAGAGGGTGATGACTCAACATAAAAGTAAATAGATAGGCCCTTCACAGAGGGAAGCAGGGATTTGTAGAGGTGCCAGAGCTCGATTTTTAAATAGAGATAAATAATATTTTGAGCAGCATACTTTCATTGTCAACATAACAACCAAGAGATGGCGATATCTTCCATGCTACACACATTATAGGCGGTTCCCAAACAGAATGGTAAAGTTTATACTCCCCCTCCACCAACAAGCATCAATCCATGGCTTGCTCGAAACAACGAGTGCCTCCAACTAACAACAGTCCCAGGGGGAGTTTTGTTTGCAATTATTTTGATTTAGTTTGCATAAAGCATGGGACTGGGCATCCCGGTGACCAGCTATTTTCTCGTGAGTGAGGAGCGGAGTCCACTCCTCTTGAGAATAACCCACCTAGCATGGAAGATACGGACAACCCTAGTTGATACATGAGCTATTCGAGCATACAAAACAGAATTTCATTTGAAGGTTTAGAGTTTGGCACATACAAATTTACTTGGAACGGCAGGTAGATACCGCATATAGGAAGGTATAGTGGACTCATATGGAATAACTTTGGGGTTTAAGGGATTGGATGCACAAGCAGTATTGCCGCTTAGTACAAGTGAAGGCTGGCAAAAGACTGGGAAGCGACCAACTAGAGAGCGACAACAGTCATGAACATGCATTAAAATTAATAAACATTGAGTGCAAGCATGAGTAGGATATAATCCACCATGAACATAAATATCGTGAAGTCTATGTTGATTTTGTTTCAACTACATGCGTGAACATGTGCCAAGTCAAGTCACTTAAATCATTCAAAGGAGGCCCCGCTATACCACATCACAACCATTTTAATAGCATGTTGGCACACAAGGTAAACCATTATAACTCATAGCTAATCAAGCATGGCACGAGCAACTATAATCTCTAATTGTCATTGCAAACATGTTTATTCATAATATGTTGAATCAAGAACGATGAACTAATCATATTTACAAAAACAAGAGAGGTCGAGTTCATACCAGCTTCTCTCATCTCAGTCAGTTCATCATATATCGTCATAATTGCCTTTCACTTGCACGACCGAATGATGTGAATAATAATAAGAGTGCACGTGCATTGGACTAAGCTGGAATCTGCGAGCATTCAATAAACAGGAGAAGACAAGGCAATATGGGCTCTTGGTTAAATCAACAATAATGCATATAAGAGCCACTTCAACAATTTAATTATGGTCTTCTCCTATTGACCCCCAAAGAAAAGAAAAGAAATAAAACTATTTACACGGGAAAGCTCCCAACAAGCAAAAGAAGAACGGGAAATCTTTTTGAGTTTTTCTTTTTAATTATTACTACTACAGCAAGAAAGTAAACTAGCTTAAAGCTACAACTAATTTTTTTTGGTTTTCTTAAGGTTTAATAAACACACAAGAAGAAAGGAGAAAAAGAAAGTAAACTAGCATGGATATTACAGTGAAAAAGTATGAGCACCGACATCTAGCAATGAGTGTGTGAACATAAATGTAATGTCGATGGGAAATACGTACTCCCCCAAGCTTAGGCTTTTGGCCTAAGTTGGTCTATTGCCACGGGTGGCCTGGCGGATATCCATAGTTGTAGTTGGGGTCGTACTGAGATGAAGAAGACCCTGATTGGCACTGGTTGGCAATCATCTCCGGATCCCAATAATAGTTAGACTGTCGTGGAGGATCAAATTGTGGTTCCGGCTCTGGCTCTGTAGCTGATGTAGGGTTCCGGTAGGCGTGAATGGCCGCCAGCGGAACAAGATACGGGCCTGCAGATAAATCAAACAAGGAAGGAGCAGGCAAGGTAATAGTTTCAGGATGATGTTTATCAAAGAACAATTTGTATTTAAGCGCCCCTTCCCTATTCTTAACAATAAAATCATGCGCTACCATACTCTTATAATCTAGATAAACAGTGGGCAGCAATTTTTCTTCCTTTTCATAGTGCCTAATGGGTATGTTAAAATGTGCAGCTAGGTGTGAAGCATAGATACCTCCAAAGATGGGACCCTTTGTACGGTTCAGACTTAACCGTTTGGCAATAATATCACCCATACTAACAGTATTATCACAGAATAAACCATGGAACAAAATAATAATATCAGGAACACTAAGGTTTCCACAGTTTCCGCGACCAATTAAGAAACGACTAGCAAATATTGCAAAGTAGCGTAAAACAGGAAAATGTATGCTAGTGATTCTTGCATCGGAAACCTTCCTAGTTTCCCTAAAGTAATAGTGTCGATAAACCCGTCCACATCTTTACGATGTGGTTCCTCTAAACTACCCTCGAAAGGTATTTTGCAAACCTTGCAAAATTCATCTAATGACATCTTCTTAACCACATCATATAAATGAAACTCTACTGAAGGAGGTGATTCCTTAGGATAATAGTAGAAGTTTTGCACAAAAGTATTGGTGAGTAAGAGATACTGTTCGTGTTGGTCACGGAGGAAGTCGGTGAGGCCTGCATTCTCAGCCAATTCATAAAAAAACATAAATCCTGGTTGCTCTCAAGAAATCGTTGGAAGGCCATTCACACGGCCGAACCTCCACGGTGCGAGGTAGATTATATTTGGGCCTTTCTGCTTCTTCACCTTGCTTTTCCTTCGAGCTTCGGCTCGATGAGCCCCTCAAAAATCTCTTCATTATTTTTTGAAAAATTCTGAAATTTTTAGTAACTTCAAACAAAAGTGAACCAAGCTCAACAAAATTGATAGCAACTACTCCTACAAGTGCCTAGAGACTATATCATGCATTAGAACTACTTGGAACCATATAAATTTGACATGCAAGCTCAAGAACATGGTCACCTAGGCAGTACAAATTTGCAATGAATAAAGCACTAGAGCAAAAACTAATTGGACCAATGGAGGAGTCACATACCAAGGAACAATCCCCTCAAGCAGTTTTGTGAGAGGTGCTTTGAGCAAGGAGATCGAAAATCGCAGCAAAATGAGCTAGAACTCGGGCTTGAGCTGGATCGTGATTTTTTTTGGGAGGAAGAAGAAGTGTGTGGGTGCAGGAATAAGTGGAGGGGAGCCACCATGGGCCCATGAGGCAGGGGGCGCGCCCTGGACCCTCGTGGCCAGGTGCTTGCTCCCACTGATGTGTTCTCAGTGCCAGATATTCTCAAATATTCTAGAAAAAATCATATTTCAATTTCAGGGCATTTGGAGAACTTTTATTTTCGGGGTATTTTTATATTGCACGGATAATTCAGAAAACAGACAGAAAAATACTATTTTTACTTTATTTCAACTAAATAACAGAAAGTAAAAGGAGGGTACAGAAGGTTGTGCTTTCTAATTTCATCCATCTCATGCTCATCAAAAGGAGTCCACTAACAAGGTTGATCAAGTCTTGTTAACAAACTCATTCCGAATAACATGAAACCGAAGAAATTTCAAATAACACTATGTTACCTCAACGGGGATATGCACATCCCCAATAATAAGAATATCGTATTTCTTCTTGACAGTAGGAAGAGGAAATTCAAAACCTCCAAAAATAATCGATGGAATTTTTCCAATAGAATTAATACTATGAACTTGAGGTTGTTTCCTCGGAAAGTGTGTCGTATGCTCATTACCATTAACATGAAAAGTGACATTGCCTTTGTTGCAATCAATAACAGCCCCTGTGTCGGGTTATCAAGACCATGAGTTTCTTCGATAGGTAATGGATTAGGATCATCTATTTCTTCAACAGACGGTAAATTAAGACCATGTATTTCTTCAATAGGAGGTAAATTCTTAACATCTTCAGCTTTAATACCTTTTTGTTTCATAGATTTCTTTGCCTCTTGCATATCTTCAGGACTGAGAAATAGAACACCCCTCTTCTTCGGAGTTGGTTTAGGAATAGGCTCAGAAGCTGGCTCAGGAAGTGTCCAATTATTTTCATTAGTCAACATATTATTCAATAGAATTTCAGCTTCATCTGGTGTTCTTTCCCTGAAAACAGAACCAGCACAACTATCCAGGTAATCTCTGGAAGCATCGGTTAGTCCATTATAAAAGATATCAAGTATTTCATGTTTCTTAAGAGGATGATCAGGCAAAGCATTAAGTAATTGGAGAAGCCTCCCCCAAGCTTGTGGGAGACTCTGTTCTTCAATTTGCACAAAATTATATATATCCCTTAAAGCAGCTTGTTTCTTATGAGCAGGGAAATATTTAGCAGAGAAGTAATAAATCATATCCTGGGGACTACGCACACAACCAGGATCAAGAGAGTTGAACCATGTCTTAGCATCACCCTTTAATGAGAACGGAAATATTTTAAGGATATAAAAGTAGCGACTTCTCTCATCATTAGTGAACAGGGTGGCTATATCATTTAATTTAGTAAGATGTGCCACAACAGTTTCAGATTCATAGTCATAGAAAGGATCAGATTCAACCAAAGTGATTATATCAGGATCGATAGAGAATTCATAATCCTTATCAGTAACACAGATAGGTGAAGTAGCAAAAGCAGGGTCAGGTTTCATTCTAGCATTAAGAGATTGCTGCTTCCATTTAGCTAATAACTTCTTAAGATCATATCTATCTTTGCAAGCAAAAATAGCTTTAGCAATGTCTTCATCCATAACATAGCCCTCAGGCACAACAGCCAATTCATATTTATTAGGGGTAGAGTCTTCATCATCGATATTATCAGTTTCAATAATTTCATTCTCTCTAGCCCTAGCAAGTTGTTCATCAAGAAATTCACCAAGTGGCACAGTAGTATCAAGCATAGAAGTGGTTTCATCATAAGTATCATGCATAGCAGAAGTGGCATCATCAACAACATGCGACATATCAGAATTAATAGCAGAAGCAGGTTTAGGTGTCGCAAGCTTACTCAAAACAGAAGGTGAATCAAGTGCAGAGCTAGATGGCAGTTCCTTACCTCCCCTCGTAGTTGAGGGATAAATTTTTGTTTTCTCGTCTTTCAAGTTCTTCATAGTGACCAGCAGATATAAATCCCAAGTGACTCAAAGAATTGAGCTATGCTCCCCGGCAACGGCGCCAGAAAATAGTCTTGACAACCCACAAGTATAGGGGATCGCAACAGTTTTCGAGGGTAGAGTATTCAACCCAAATTTATTGATTCGACACGAGGGGAGCCAAAGAATATTCTCAAGTATTAGCAGTTGAGTTGTCAATTCAACCACACCTGGATAACTTAGTATCTGCAGCAAAGTATTTAGTGGCAAGGTAGTATGGAAGTAACGGTAACAGTAGCAAAAGTAATATTTTTGGGTTTTGTAGTGATTGTAACAGTAGCAACTGAAAAGTAAATAAGCAAAGAACAATACGTGAAAAGCTCCTAAGCATTGGATCGGTGATGGAGAATTATGCCGGATGCGGTTCATCATGTAACAGTCATAACATAGGGTGACACAGAACTAGCTCCAATTCATCAATGTAATGTAGGCATGTATTCCGAATATAGTCATACATGCTTATGGAACAGAACTTGCATGACATCTTTTGTCCTACCCTCCCGTGGCAGCGGGGTCCTAATGGAAACTAAGGGATATTAAGGCCTCCTTTTAATAGAGTACCGGACCAAAGCATTAACACATAGTGAATACATGAACTCCTCAAACTATGGTCATCACCGGGAGTGGTCCCGATTATTGTCACTTCGGGGTTGCCGAATCATAACACATAGTAGGTGACTATAGACTTGCAAGATAGGATCAAGAACTCACATATATTCATGAAAACATAATAGGTTCAGATCTGAAATCATGGCACTCGGGCCCTAGTGACAAGCATTAAGCATAGCAAAGTCATAGCAACATCAATCTCAGAACATAGTGGATACTAGGGATCAAACCCTAACAAAACTAACTCGATTACATGATAGATCTCATCCAACCCATCACTGTCCAGCAAGCCTATGATGGAATTACTCACGCACGGCGGTGAGCATCATGAAATTGGTGATGGAGGATGGTTGATGATGACGACGGCGATGGATTCCCCTCTCCGGAGCCCCGAACGGACTCCAAATCAGCCCTCCCGAGAGGTTTTAGGGCTTGGCGGCGGCTCGTATCGTAAAACGCGATGAATCCTTCTCTCTGATTTTTTTCTCCTCGAACACGGATATATGGAGTTGGAGTTGAGGTCGGTGGAGCGTCAGGGGGCCCACGAGGCAGGGGGCGTGCCCAGGAGGGGCAGGCGCGCCCCCCACCCTCGTGGACGGGGTGTGGGCCCCCTGACATGGATTCTTCTTCCAGTATTTTTAATATTTTCCAAAAATACGTTCCGTGGAGTTTTAGGTCATTCCGAGAACTTTTGTTTCTGCACATAAATAACACCATGGAAAGTCTGCTGAAAACAGCGTCAGTCCGGGTTAGTTCCATTCAAATCATGCAAGTTAGAGTCCAAAACAAGGGCAAAAGTGTTTGGAAAAGTAGATACGACGGAGACGTATCAGTTTGGCACAGGGACCAGTAATCATGTACCTCGACTCCCTACTGCTGCCAACTGACACAAAAGAAATGCGGAAGATTGCAAAGACAATGGACAAGACCTCATTACCACGAGCAAACCATCTCAAAGAGAGTGAATTAGCGAAAATAGCTAGAGCAGACATGAAAAGGGACGGAAAAGCACGGCCAGATGACTATGAATTTGGCAAGATAAAGGTATAGCTCTGCTGTACATAAATCAGTCCTTCCCTTTTTAAAAATGGTTTCCATTCTAATCAACTCCATTCTACTGAAACGATGCAGACATGGAAAGGAACAGCAGAGAGGATCTTCTATGCCAGCACAGCATCAACTTCATCTTCAATTTACCAGATAGCAGGAGAACATCGTAAACAACAGCAACACCAGCACACAACCAAACTGCTACCACCTCCACCCAAGCGCCGACGCGAACCACGTGTCGGCACCAGTGGAAGCAGGGAACCAAACAAAAGCATCAGCACAGGACCAGAAGAAAGATTCCAAAGGATAAAGAAATTGTTGGAAAAAGTGCTCCATGAAGCAGAACAGCTACCCGCAGTAACCACCAGGGCTGAACACCAATGCAACGAAAAAGAGGAGAGATTGGATAAAAAACAAGAACTCAGTCGTGCAACAAACAATGGCCCTGATGGATTCTTTAGAACAACTCAGAGAATTTCAGGAAATAGTTTGCACAAGGTACCTGACAGACAACGCGACCCTACAGACACTAGAGCAAGTAGATCGAGCAGCCTCAAGTAGACTAGTCGATGCCAACCGCACGAATGAAATCGTAGCGACAACAGAACCAAGAGAAAGGAGAAAAAGAAAGAAAGAAGAAGAAGACGAAGAGAGGAAGAGAAGAACAAAATCAAGGGACATGGGCATTGACAAGAAGAAGATAAAGCGGCAAAAACAGGTAAATAAATAGTAATGCATGGTGCCATCCGCCCCCTAAAGCAAACCCCTGTTTTCATACCTCAACTGAAAAGAACTGTCTCAATGCTTTCAGGAATGTACCAATAGCACGCCAGGCCAAGATGAACTCCAACAGCAGGATGATGTCAATAACCCCAAAAACAAGAATGAACGCAACAAACAAAGCAACCTCACAACAGACAATGCTACAACAACAACTACCCCAACACAAGCACAAGATACGATCGACGTCAGAACCAGTGAAGAGGTCAGTATGAACATCCTTTTTCCTTTCAAAACTGGATAGAGTTATAAGTTAACTGACAAACCTCCAACAAAATATAGGCTCAGCTAGAGAACAATCAAGTCAGCAGTCCCGCCAACCAAATGCAAGAGCATGACCCACAATCAACCGTTAGCATAAAAACGGCAAAGAAGAAGAAAACAACAAAGAGGAGGTAAACTTCCACAGCCCACTACACACCACACCGGAAACTCATAATGGTAGGAAAGAAAGTGAACCGCAAACTCATATTGTTTGATCTCCAGGTATCACAAGCACTGCAAGACCAAGAGACAACCCTGTTGAAATTGAACCCCATAGTGAACCTCAAACAGACGAAGGCGTCACAGAACAGGAAGTTTGTGTACAAGAGATTTCCAGTGCCACAACATTGCAGATCACCATCACGAGTACAAAGGAGAAAGCCCAAGACATCCCAGCCGATGAGAAACTAGAGACTGTTATACCTGACAAAGAAACAGTCGATGCAGGCACGAATAACCCAGTCATCAACACAGAGGTAAAAATTCAACAACAACAACAACCCCTTTTCAAAACATTTATGATGTCTGAACTACCTAATACACCCCGCCACCGCAATACAAGGATTATAAGGGATGTCTCACCCTTTTCTTTGAACAAATGTAGGAAACAAACGAGTACGTTGATCTCGAAGATCAAGAAGCAGCACAACCAAAGGAAACTATAAAACACACAGAACTTCAAACAACAACATCTGAAGAGGTGAGGTTACAAAGCTCAGACACAAATGAAGTTCAATCTATAATTTCAATTTTTATTAAACAGGAAGAGGAAGCAAGCGAAAGCACTGGCACAGACATTGAACAAGAAAAACAAGAGGACAACACGAGACAAGGAGAAGCCGTAGTTCCAGTAGTAGACAGTCCTGCAACTCCAGAGAAAGAGGTCTTATAAAAAAGAAATTGTAACTGAACAGTCAGAGATGCACCCATTTCGTAAATATTTTTTCTGTTGGTGCAGGCACAAGAAGCTCAAGAGAGCACCAACAATCAAGACCATCAAACACAGCCAGAGGAGCCCAATGAACAACCCGAAGATGTTCTTCAAACGGTAGGCAGCGATGCCACTGAAGACGAAGCCACAAAAAATTCACTCACCGAACAACATGTACCAGAGACGGTGGCAACGTCAACGATTGAAAAGGTAAAGTTACGAAACCTGCAACTATGAAATTATAAAATTGTTGTGTGCACAATTAAATACACTCCAACCTACCACATCTGTATTCACTCAAATGCACTCTCACTTTGCCACCTCTATGTTTGAACAGCTGCAAGAAAAAAAACAAGGACAGTGACAATGAACAGCAAAATAAAGAGCAAGAGAAGGACCCAAAACCACCACTCAACAAAGAACGCGTAGAACAATAAGCAGTAACAAGTACAGAGGTGAAAACACAAAATACCTCTGAACGATCTTATAGTTCAAAAATACGCATTTCACATTTCACTACTTTCCTGCATCGCAAAGGGAGGAGACAAATGAGCAAAAGGAGGCCAGTGAAGAAGGACAACATGTTCTTCAAACGGCAGACATCAACGTCACAGAAGACCAAGCCCCAAGATATTCACTCACCGAAAAACACGCAGCAGAGACAGCAGCAACGACAACGACTGAAAAGGTAAAGTTACATAAGCTGATCCTATGAAAGTATAAAATAGCTCTGTGGAACCTCAAATGCACTACCACTTAGCCACCTGTGTGTTTCAAAAGCTACAAGACAAAAACGACGGCAACAACGATGAACTCCAAAAGAAAGAACAAGGAAATGCCCAAAAACCTCCACTCAACAAAGAACAAGCACAACAGTCAGCAGCAGCAACGAGAACAAAAGCAGAGACAACAGAAGCAGCAACGACTGAGGAGGTAAAGTTACATATGCTGATTCTACGAAAATATAAAGTAGTTCCATGAGAACTCAAATGCACTCCAACTTACCACCTTTATGATTGAACAGCTGCAAGACAAAAACCATGACAGTGACGGTGAACACCAAAAGAAAGAACAAGAGGATACCCAAGAAACTACACTCAACGAAGAACGGGAGGAACAGTCAGCATCACCAACGACAGCTCAACAGGTGAAGTTGCACAAAATGTTTCCACGAAATGACAACTTAATCGCAATCAAAATAGCTCAAAGCATGCACCGAGCGCTTCGCTATTTTCCCATAACAGCTGCTATAATTAAAATAAAGTAGCCAGTTAAATTATTTCAATGCTTTTTCAATGATAACGCAGAAACACGAAGAAGGCAACCACGGAGATACAACCAATGAAACAAACACACAAATTGTTCCAGAGAAAGAACCAGAAACTATCAAAGAAAACCCTACACTGTCGTACGATGCCAATTCCCCTGGCAGAGAGGTCAGTGCCAACCAGGTCAAGACTGAAAAACAAGACGGAAAAGACCACCAGCAAGACATGACGGTTGACAAGGAAAAACATGATGCTAAGAAAAGCACAGATGACTCAAATGAGGATGGAGCAGAAACTGAACAAAAGGGTACAACGCAAAAAGAAGAACATAACATGCCGCAAGAAGCAGAAGGAGAACAAGAAAGGAACAACACTGGACAGGACATATCTTCTAGCATCGAAGCAGGCAAGACAATAGAAACTTAATTGCTATCTTGTGATCTTGTGACTTGGAAATATTTACATTAAATTCAAAATCATCGCAGGCACAAAGGAGAAAGGGGGCAAAGATAGTGATTCCGTCAACAAAGCCATCGAAGACCTGTACAACGCTGTATGCAAGCCATGGACAAAGAGAGAAATGTAAGTTCATGCAACTAACACAAAACACATTCTTACACACGATCATTTTGACTGTATCATGTGTAAACTAAAACATTTTTCTAAATATACTTTGCAGGGATGAGCTTTTCATTACGACGGACAAGTTTGATGTCTATCTAGGCCATGTCGCCCAAAGCTTCAAGGTCGGTAAATCGGTATGCAACGAAGCAATCGAGCCCATGCTAACAATCTTGAGAAAACAACTCAATGGCACAGGGCGAAAGATTATGTCATTAAGCAACACTGTAAGTAAAGATCACAGCAAAAGAATCACGTTTAAAACAATATATATGACTTTATAAATAGATAAACTTCCCCTATAATTGAACTGACAAATTCCCTTTTTGTATCTGTGATGAAACAAGCAGCACTCGATAAAGGAAGCCGACGACGAAGATCCAATGTGCTACAAAAATAATGATCAACAACACATTAGAAAAAAATTACTACCTGCCAGGCTTAGATCATTTTACAACATGCAAGAAGAAGAAAAACTTCAAGATTATAACATGGTAAGCAGATCAGCTGTTTCAAAAACAAAACACAATTGCGTATATGTTATGCAAAGTTCTCTTTTTATTTTATGTTTCTAAATATAAGAAGATTTCCAAATGTTTTCTTTTTATTTTGTGTTTTGCAGTTCCTTCTACCATGTTCGTTGCGCGGGTTTGAGCAAGACGAAACTATAAGTCATTACTTCACCATTACAGTTAACATGCAAAAACATCGCTTTGAACTCCTTGACTCTTCAACTGCACATCCATGCACAATATAATTCTTCAATAATGTAACCAGCAAATTGATGAAAATCTGGAAGCACATAAGCACAGAGCTACAGTTTTCATAAAAAAGCATCGACCATTTCAAAAAGGTCAAACTGCAGGTGCCACTTCAAGGAGAAGACATGTAAGCACTTCCAACATTTCACTTCTTTCTTTTTTTCAATGCAAGATTCACTACTACAATTACTGAAATAATTCTGTTCTTTCGTCTTTTCAATGCAACAATTACCACTACCATTGCTCCAACATTTCTCCTCTTTCTGTTTCTTGAATGCAACAATCTTACTAGTACCATTCCTCTACATGCAGAATGGGCTGCGCATTCTATATGTACATGAACCTGAAGCACTACTCCAATGATGGAACAGCAGCAACCTTAGAGCCAGAACAAGTACCAGAGTTGAGGAAAAAAATTCTATATCAACTAATCAGTCAACATAGAGGGAATACCAAACTGTCATAAATCAAGTGTACAACAGGTTAGTCTTTTCAGAAACTAAACCTTACAATTTTGTCACACTAGAAGAAGTAATGATTTTTTTAAAATTATTATTTTTTGATTCTAACAGATATGTTGAAGTATGAAGTCGATATGGGAGACAAAGAAATGCAACAGGCAGAATGTTGCGTACTAGAAGAGTTTCCGCCAAATCCCGAGCCAAAAGAACATATTATGCATGCAACAACCACACAAGAGCATGAAGTTATTGATATATCCAGTAAACACAAAGAGATTATGGATGTCAGTAGCCACGCCGTCGCCCAAGAATCTTGCACAGACCACGAAGAAAAGGATCCACCAATAGAACCAGATCAACCACCACCAGACAACAAGATACCACACCATGCTGAAGAGGAAACGGACGAGCAAAATATCAACAGCAATATCCCAAGCATAGAGCAACTTGAACAAACAGGCACTGATTTAAAAGAGGATGACAGAAGCAACGACGTACCAAATACACAAGAACAGGTTTCCGAGCAAAAGAAACAACTTGTTCTTATTCAAGAAGAAACAGGCTCGACAAGCAATCAGCAAGGCACCTCCAGCACCATCTCTTTAGACTTCCTAAAACCCAAAACAATGGAAAAGCATGAAGAAGTTGATGAATTTCTTTTAAGCCTTAACCCGCTCCAACTAGACGAATACCACGAGTATGTAAAGATGGGCTATAAATTCGATGTAATCAAAACATGGCTGAATGACTATGAAAGCTATGAATTCAACAAAGATGTCAAGCCGTATCTGACAATCTTGCAGCAAGAATCAGGAGAACATTCAATGCCTCAATCATCTGAGAATAGCTCAGACAAGAAAATCTCGGTAAAGAAGAGGCCGGTAAAGCCTTCAAGCAGGCTCCATGGAAAAATCATTATTCCTACTTTTGTCCCAGGAGATTTCAAATTTATGAACAAAGCTAGAGCACTTCATGAATACCTATTCAGCAAAGAAGGATAGGACGAATGCGGAGAGTAAGTACTTTCTCTTGTCACATCAAAAAAACAAAGAAATGTTGCTCCTTTTTAAACCCACCTAACTAATGTATAAACTTTTTCTGCTTGCAGACTAAACGTATATATTAGCTCGAAGCGACCCGATTGGATTACAGGAAAACAAATAATGGAACAGCTAAAGAAAGGAGATACAGGACAGATGGAGGGCTCCATCGCAAATGCATTGTTCGAAGAATGGACAGTGCAGAAACAATACAACACAACCGATAAAGCCATACTCCCCGTAGAATTTGCAAACGTATGAAGTCCAATTTGAAAAAAACACTTGCATCATTTCAGTTATTACAAAGATTGAACTAAAAAGTAGAAAACTTTTTGATCGCAGATTGTGCTCGGTGTTAATACTGGAGAAGAAGGAGGACTAGCAGAATTCAATGAGGACGAAGCATTGAAACAGTTTGCACCCCTTGTAACAGGGAAGGAACTTTTAAAGAATAAGCTGGTAAGTTAGTAGAAATATACAAACATAATTCATTCTTCCTACAGATTGCACATTTACATGTCATTTAATTCTCCTGACAAGAATGAACTTTAACTTACTCTGTCTCCAAACACCGCAAATTATGATACCTCACAACACAGCTAAACACTTCACACTGTACGTGCTCAACAAGTACACGAACTCCATCGACATACTTGACTCACTGAATTACAAACACGGAGGAGGAAAAAATACATGGAAAACACACCATAAGGATCACCCAGAACTGGTACGTCAATTCAACCTTGGTTTTCTAATTGGTTTTCCAATTCCTGCATTCCCTTTATTAATGGCAAAATCCAACAATAAAACCAAACCGCAATCACAGATTAAAAGGATGCACGCACTCATGAAGAAGCATTACGGCGAAGCGGAACTACGAGCCAACAGCGAACCGGACTGGTCGAGGATAGCAGAAACACCTAACAGAGTTTACGTGCCAAAACAGCAGGGTACCCAATGCGGACACTTCATGGTTCAATTTGCAAAATACTGGAATGGCATTGATCTCATAAAAGATGATGAGTATTCCATGTAAGTGAATAGTACAAGAGCAACAATTTTATTTTTTATAAGCAGCACTACTTGAATACTTCAATTATCTCATGAAAGAAAAGAAAAAGAATTTCTGATGACCTTAATGCAGCATAGCAACGTATATGCCGAGTGGAAACCAGAGTTCCTTTTTACAACCATATTTGGTGAAACAAACCAAGTAAAGTGCGAGCAACTACCTGGAAGAATCAAAGAATTCAAACCAGAAACTTCAAACTTCTTTTCCACCAACAAAGGTAAGAAAATCATTTCTGGTTATCTTTTTTTTGTAATGACCTACCCATCCCATGGTTGACCAGTGTCTTTCATATCATGAGAGCTTACATATTACATATCTGCTTCCGCTGACAGAAACAGATGAAACAAAAAGGAAAAAAGGACGATCCACCAGTCCATACCCAAAACATTCTCATTGCTTCCAACACACAAAGGAGGCGTCCGACCTCTTCCAACTAGTCATGAGTGACAGCTGACAGGAGGAATACAAAAGGTGAGTTGTTTTCTATTGCACCTCAAAATAGTTGGACCGAGGCCAAAAATAATGTAAAAATCTGTTTCTCACTGATCGTGACCTCCAAAATTATTTTATCTCCCTATCGCAGCAAAACTATATTTAGGCGCGTCCATAGGGACAGTGAAAGAACGCAACTTACTGGAGCCCAACTGAAGGCAGTATTTGGTCCAAGACCAGCACAGGCGAACATACCACATCATATGGAAAAGAGGGTGCTCGATGACATAGCAGAAATCTGGGAAAGCAGACAAGATTCAAAAGAGAGTGACAAAGTAATATTAGGCCCAAACTTTGTAGAGGTAAACTTTTAAAAACCAAAATCTTGTCTATATTGCAACACCTACTCTTTTTATATTGTTACACGGCTCTTTTTTCTAATAGTGTTTCTCATCATAATTATTGTTTGCAGCATATACTGAAATTAAATAAAGACAAAACTATTATTGCAAAATTTAAAAGTGAATTGCAAAAAACAAAGAATCAGCTGGTTCCCATGTATCTCAAAGAAAATCAACGGAAAAAACTCTCAACAGCAAACATGGTAACATCCCTTTCCTCCGCGACAAAATCACAAAATATGCGCTCTATCAAATTACTTTATATTAAACTTTCAGGAAATCAACAAGTATTTTGTACGCAGATATTCATTCCAATGGAGAAGCATGACCGCTACGTACTATATGTGCTGGACAAATATAAACACAAAGTTCACATTATTGATCCTCGAGAAGCGACTCCAGAGGAATTTGAGAAAGAAAAGATAGACATGGATAAATTGGATCCACATGAAGCATGTCGAGTTCTTCAGGAACATGAAGACGCTCAAAAAGAAAGAAAAACACAGTTTCAGGAATATCACGCTCATAAGTCGGCAATCGTAAGCATTTGTACATAACAATTTTTCAGTTTTACAAGTTGCGGTATTAAAAAAATTACAAAATGCAATTCCCAGGTACCTAGGATTAAAGAAGTCTTCAACACCATACTTGAACAAACAATGAATCCAAAGAAAGCAAGATGGCAGATTCATACCGTGCAAGATGTTCCAGTGGTAGAAAAGGGCGAATCACCATTTGATGTTTTAAAGCTTGCATTCCTCTACAATGGTGAAAAGTTTGTCGAAGACCTGGAAGATTTGACAGCAAGTCTATATATATTCACTTATAAACAACTTTTATGCACCAACTCTAATAATATACTTCTCTTCTCGGCAAAATTTCACAGGATGAGGTCGAAGACTGGAGGGCAGAGGCAATGTACATTCTCTTAAGTAGCGAGATGAATCAAGTCAAAGCTAGTGAAATGGGTGACGAGATTAGCAAGATCTTTAGCAAGAATGAAGACTAAAACTTTTGATTTAGCCCACGAGGCTAATTCTATCAAGAAATTACGTGTTGATGTTGAAAAGAGAACATCATCAGAGAGTGACAGTACACTATAAACAACAGTGCCTCTTCTTATTTGTACGACAGCAGTGTATCACAAAACGAACCCTTACGCGTGACTCTGGAGACCACCCTCCCGTGCCTCCAGAGGCGACATGGCCCTGTGCCACCAAAGCCTGGGTCATCATGCCTCCGGGCAATATCCACACACACACATACCAAGAGCGCATCAACCATGGCTAGCTCCTAAGCACACGTGACTGCAAATGATTCACACCCGTGCCTCCGGAGGCAACATACCAATGCCTTCGGACAATACACACATGTGCATGCACGCACATTCCTCTAGAGACTCAACCATGGCTAGCTCCTACACACACGTGACTACACATGCTTCAAACCCATGCCTCTGGAGGCAACATACCAGTGCCTTCGTAGGATACACACATGTGCATGCAAGCACATACCTATAGAGCCTCAACCATGCCTAGCTCTTAAGCAGACGTGACTGCACATGCTTCAAACTCGTGCCTTTTGAAACAAAGGAGCTTGCCTTTTGCACGACCTGCTTTATAAAAATTAAACGAGTCGAAGGCGAGCAGGAGGTTCCCTGGCACCAGAGGCGCCGTGTCACACCACGACGGACAACGCCCTGCACGAACCAGCACGCTGCACGACCAAAACACACTTCGACCTATGCCCCCCTTCAAGATGTTTATGAAAATTAAACGAGCCGAAGGCGAGCAGGAGGTTCCCTGGCGCCGGAGGCGCCTTGTCACACCACGACGGACAATGCGCCGCACGAACCAGCACGCTGCACGACCGAAACACACTTCGACCTATGCCC
>NC_057808.1:538234154-538242398 GCF_018294505.1 Triticum aestivum | reverse complement strand
AAATTAGACGAGCCGAAGGCGAGCAGGAGGTTCCCTGGCGCCGGAGGCGCCGTGTCACACCACGACGGACAACGCGCCGCACGAACCAGCATGCTGCACGACCGAAACACACTTCGACCTATGCCCCCGCTTCAAGATGTTTATGAAAATTAAACGAGCCGAAGGCGATCAGGAGGTTCCCTGGCGCCGGAGGCGCCGTGTCACACCATGACGGACAACACGCCGCACGAACCAGCACGCCGCACGACCGAAACACACTTCGACCTAAGCCCACCCTTCAAGATGTTTATGAAAATTAAACGAGCCGAAGGCGAGCAGGAGGTTCCCTCGCGCCGGAGGCGCTGTTCTTCAATTTAGTAAAGTTATACAGCCATGCCTCTGGTAGTGTACACCTGTGCCTATACAAAATTCTACACGATTGAACGATTCTGAAGACTGCCGTTTTGCATTAAAAAGTTGTTGTTTTTTCCTTACTTGAAAGGCCACATTTGATAGTGTTGGTAGTCCCCACCCATAACTACCCCATAAATCTCCATTACCCGAAAATATAGTGGGAACAAAAAGGGAAACGAAAAAGGGAAACAGGGAACCAACCGCGCGAACTGGTATTTTCTTTGTGTTATCGCGCGGAAAGGGAAAACGGAAAAATCTGATAGTTTGAGGGTCAAACTGCAAAACGCATGAAACCACAAACCGGAAAGGGAAAACTGGGAACCAACCGCGCCAGCTAGTTTTCCCTTGCGGGAGCGCTCCGCGCGCGACACTTGTCACGCGTGAAGTGCTCCCGAACCGCTTGTTACGAGCGCTCCGAAGGAGCGCTCGTTAACTAGTTGCTCTCAAATTTCAAGGTGTTTGGAAATTTTAGGAGCTCATGGCAAAAATAACAAATTTGGCCTGTCAAAGAAACTTTTAAAAAGTGCACTGTGTGGACTGGATTTTTTTTGTGACGAGCTCATCAAATGTCCAAACACTTTGAAATTTTGCACGTGTTAAGAAGATTCTCTCAACTTTCATGTGTAAACATTTCAGATATTTTTGAATTATTTTGCTATTCTTTAATTTACTGTTCACTGTTAGTGAGCCTGTGTACCATTTTGAATTATCGGTATAATATGAACTTCTTCTGAAAAACGTTCATGTATCTAGATTCATACATCGCTCGCACCTATAGAGAGTTAAATTCTATTGAGCTACCAACACATGGTGCCATCATTTTAGCACTTTTCTTGGTAACGAGCTTGAGGCGGCCTGTGAAACCTTTTTTTTTCTTTTCTAAGAGCATCTCCCATAGAAAATTTAGATGTAAAAACAACTAACTTTTAAATCTCCGAGGCCTAAAAACTCATCTCCAACAGATGATGTAGATGTAAAACAATTTACATCACCTCCTCTAAGAGCATCTCCAGCCGTTGGCCCCCCAAGGTCGTCGAAAAAGAGCGGCATGGGGGCGAACCGGCGCTAGATTGGCCCCTGGGGGCGATCTGGCTCCCAGCCACGCCCCCAGGCGCCGCCCCTCAAGACGCGGTAAATTCAAACTTGGTCATTCCCGCTCACAAAAGAACGCCACAGGTCCGGCGATCAGCGGCTCAGTTCGGCGATCGGATGAAAAGTTCGGCGTACAAAAAAAGGAAAGGACAACGCATCAAACGGCGGGGTTGTCCTCTTGCGTCGGCGGAGTCGGCGTGCGCGGGCTTGGCGGTGTCGGAGCTGCTTCTGTGCTGGGCGGCGTCGGCGCGGCTTCTGTGCTGCTGGGCGCCGTGGAGGCATCATCGCTCGGGCTTGGCAGCGTCGTCGGCTTGGGCGTGGCAGTTGGCGATGCCGTGGATGGCGGCAGCCGGTTCAGGATGAGGCCACACTCCGCCATGTACCACGCCTTGAGCTGCTCGTCGTTGCTCTGGAGCATGTCCGCCCCACCCATGAGGAAAGCCAAGTCCGTGTTCCTCTTCTTCGCGGCGACGTTGGTCCGGAGTAGGTTGAGTTTGACGGCGCTATTCGTCATCAGCGCCGACCACCGTGCCTCGGTCTTCTCTTCACGCAGGGCGGCCCAGGCCTGTGCATCGGCGAGGCAGTGCTCAATGGACTCCTGCACTCACGCGGTGGCCGAGTCGGCGTGTTTCCCCTTCTTGGCCCCTTTGTTGCCTTCGGGGCGCCCGTCGCCCGCGCCCGGCTTGTAGGTCTCCTTGGCCTTGGCGAGGGTGCGCCGGACATCCGCCCACTTCTCGCACTTCTCGATCCTCTTGAAGACGTGGAGGTACTTGAAATCTTGGTCACTGCTATCCTGGCGAAACATGGTGAACATCCGCACTAGTTGCCGAGGAATGACCATTCAGGCGCGCACCGGCGAAAGGAAAAGGGAGAGGCCGGCGTGCCATACCTGATCCTCGATGCTGGCGCCGCTCTCCGGGCGAGCCGCGATCTCCTCGACGATCCCATGCCATTTGTTGCACGCTGATTGGATGAGCCCCCAATGGTTCGCCATTGCCTTCGCCCCGCGCTGCATGTACACGCCTTTGAAGTAGGGGTCGACGAGCTTGCGCTCGTCAAACTCGGCCTTGATGCAGTCCCAATATGTCTCGATGCTCTGGTTCGTGTCGGTGATCGGGTCGAGGCAGACGACTTTCCACGCTTCGGCGAGGCACTCGTCCTCCTTGGACGCCCACTTGATGCGTGGCTCGCCGGTCCTGGCCGCCCCCCTCTTCTTCTTCCGTTTCCTCACCGGAGCAGGCGACGGCTCGTCCTCCTCCTCTAGCTCCGGCTCCTCCTCGCCGTAGTCGAGGTCGTCGTCCATGTCGCCGTTGAGGTCTATTGTGTCGTCCTGGGTAGTGAACCCGGGGGACGCGGCGGCGGCGGCCGAGCCGACCGTGATGATGTCGTCCATGTCGGCTTCGGCCGCGTCGGTGTCGCCGAGATGCGACGTGGAGGCTTGGGAGAAGGGCAGCGCGCCACGGCGGAGAGGGGGCGTCGGGGAGGATGCGTAGGCCGGCGGTGAGTAGGTGTAGGGAGGATACTGCACACCGGCGAAGGCGGGCGAGGGCGTCCGCTGGGCCGGGTGACCATGGGGGAAGGTGATGTTGGGGTTGAACCCACCGTGCACGTCACCGTCGGCGTAGCCTGGCGACGGCGTGCAGCCCCAGGGTTGGGGCGACGACGAGAAGCCGTCCAGAGAACCGATGCTTTGCTGGCTCCAGGGCACGTACGAGGCATGGCCGCCGGGTGGATTCATCGTCCCCGCGCGAGCCGCCTCTGCTTGTTCGGCCGAGCGCTCTGGCTGCTCCGCCGCCACCGCAGCCGCGATGTCCCGGGCCTTCTTGGCGTTGGCCCTGTTCCGCCGGTCGGTGGTGATAGCCTCCCGGCGATGAACTTCCGCCCTACAGTCGGCGTTCGACATGTCCGGGGGCTTGGACGGCGGCGCCCTCGGCTTCCTCTGCTTCGGCTGGGCGACGGCGGAGATGGCACTCGTCGCGGCGCGGGGTACCACGTACTTGTTCGGCGGCATGGCGGCCGGCTGCGAGGAGATTGGCAGGAAGAATGGAGAGAATGGAGGGAATGAGAGGGAATCCGGGGGAAAGCGGGAAGAAACGGCGGGAAAAGGCCCTTCCCTCACCGACGCAGCGGCCCCACGCCCCTTTTCGCTTGTGCCGGCGCCCCCAGCGCGCCGGGTTCACCTCGGGTGCGCCGACTGTTATTTTGGCCCAACCCGGCGAAAAAATGACTCCTGGGGCGTGACTGGGCCGATTTTCGCCCGCCGGCGCTAAAAATTCGCCTGGGGAGAGCCTGTTGGGGGGCGCGGTTGGAGGTGCTCTAAGTGATGTTAATTACAAAACTTGGAGATGAAAATTTGCATCACCAACCGCCTGGTAATGTATAATCAGCAGCAGCGTGCCAACCGCCAATCCCCCTCATCCCCACCCACCGTGCAACCACCTCTATGCCTACTACCGCTAGATCAGGCCTCCCCACCCCCACCTCGCTGTGTCGCTGACTGCGCCGCATTTCGCCCCCTGTCCCGCCGCACCACCGCCCGATTGGAGCGTCGCCGCCCCACCCCCGCCTTAGTTGAAGCTCCCTCACCGCCCGATCCGAGCTTCACCGGTGTGTTTCGAGCTCTGCCGCTGCCCCGCCCCGCTGCTCGCCTCGATTTGAAGCTCGGCCGCCCAATTCAAGTTCCTCTGTCGGCGCCCGTCTCCACCTCAGCCGCTGGTGCCCATCTCGGCTCGACGCTCGGCCGCAGCCGCGCCACCGCCATGCCGCCGAAGAAAGTGTCGAAGAGCAAGACAAGCTTCTTAGGGGTGCGGAAGAAGCCGTGCGAGAACTTCGGCGTGGAGTTCCAGTGTGATGGCTATCGCTACTGGATTGGCACGTTCGACTCCGTCAACATGGCCGCGTGTGCGTACGACATCGCCGTGTGGCGTTTCGGACGGCCGAGGCGCAAGATGAACTTTCCGGGGATTGAGGTTCACGCAGACACGAAGCTAATCAGGCCGAAGAATCACAAGATTCGGCGGATGGACAAGAAGGAGGAGAAGAAGAACAAGAAGAAGCCGGTGATTCTCGTTGCTCCCAGCAATAGTGACAGGGCAGCAATGGCGAGGTTTACGCGGGAGCATCCGGAGTATGTCCACACCGATCGCGAGTTCTCCAGGAAGCGCGAGACCGATCAGAAGAAGAAGACGGTGAGGAAGGAGGTGGAGGAGGCCGGTGCCTCGGTGGTGATCCCCGTCTAGTCTGACTCGTCGGACTGGGATGACTCATAGGAGGAGGAGGACGACTGCGACAACCCCAACAAGAAGGTGTTCTAGGAGCAGTTCAAGAGTGACGACGAGTAGGCTCGGAGTAGTAGTAGTCTGATTCATGTAGTAGTTTGAACTATGTTTAATTATGTTTAAGAACTATGTTTGCTTCAAATGAACTTGCTATATTTAAATTTATGTTTCGAATAATACAGTAGTTGTACTAGTTTTACATCTTCAAATACATCATTTGTTGTAGTAGTAGTTCTACATTACCAAATATACACGTCTCTTGAAGTTTGGACTTTTTTGAGATGTAAAAAGTATTTTTTGGTGATATAAATTATACATCACCTGCTTTTACATCTCCAAATATACATCTTCTAATGAAGATGCTCTAATGCTCCAAATGCCCCTTCCAAAACATACTCGCTCCATCTCAAGTGTTAAAAAAATGCCTTACACTTTGAGACAAAGGGGGTATTTGAATGCGCAGTAGGACAAGAAGATTGCAAAGAGGACCCTCGAGAACACAAGGCGATGATGTTGCTGCAGTTTAGTTGTTGCTTGGCTGATGAATGATGATTGTGTTCGGTGTGTAAACAATGCAAACGGGTGAAAGGGTCCCTTATAATCTCGAGCTCAAGAGCTCATGAACAATAAAAGTCTGAATTTTTTTTACAACGAACATTGCTTAGTTTTCTATGTGCATGCAAATTTCGTGATGAAATCACATTCGTGGAGGTCTAGGATTTGTTTTACAAAATCAAATGCTTTCAAAAATATTCTTTCTGGAGCATTGATTTTGCTATTGACAGAGTATTAGGAGTGTTATTTTTTTCAAGAAGTTTCCAAGTATGTACTCCCTCCGAAAAGAAATATATTTTTTTGTGGGTCTGTTTAGGACACATCTAGATGTTGTCACATCTAACCTGATCTCCACTACGCTTGTAGTCTATTTTTTTTTTGTCCCAGTTTTTTTGTTCTTTGTTGTTGCCTTACTTGTGGGAGGTTAGATGTGACATCCTTAAAAAACATCTAGATGTGAATTAGACAAACTGTTTCTTTATAGAGGGAGTAGAATATTCACCGATGTTTGCTGCCAAAGAAATCATGTTTTGTATTTTTATGTTACTGCTATAAATTTAACTGTTCCCTTAAAAGTTGAAAATTTTAGTCAGAAGTGGTTTCTGTTCCCTTAAAAGTTGAAAATTTTAGTCAGAAGTTCATTGGTGTTTATATGCAAACAATCCATGTACCTGTATGAGATGCTTGGTTCATTTGGTGACCCAGATCCAATTTTCGCGAGAACAATGACAGTGGCGATAATGGAACCAGTTTGGGTTGCAGTATTAGTACTGATTTTTCGAAAAGCATTATAAATACTCCTATACAAAAACTACAATTTGCAGTCATTGCAGAAATCAATGAAATTTTGTAGAAAAAGAAGGGAAAAATAAGGAAAAGAATGTTGAATCAGAGCTGCCGAGGAGCTGGATGGAGCTCAGCGGAGTGGTCGAGCTCGGCGAGCATGGCCACCCGGTCCATCTCGTACCCACACACGTCCATGTCCCCGTCGCCGCCGTCGCCGTCGTCCCCCGACCAGTCCACCCTGCCCACCTGCATCGTCTCCACGTCCACCGCGTACACCTGCGTCTTGCCGCCCCGGTTCCTCGCCGTGAAGAGCGCCACGCCGCTCTGCTCGCAGAACCACCGCAGCCTCACCGCCTGCAGGCCCATCAGCTCCGCGTTCAGCGTCCACCGCCACTCCTTCCTCCCCGACACGCCGCCGTTCCTCACCGCGTCGGCGTAGACGACCACGTAGGCGCGCACCGCGTCGGCCTTGCACTCCAGCACGCACAGCCGCCCGTCCGGCATCAGCCCCAGCAGCCGGTCCACCTCGCCGAGGGAGGCCTTGGCGCGGCGCGGCGGCGACTCGAAGGCCTGCACGGTGTAGCCAAAGCTGGACGTGTGCAGCGTGGCGGGGTTGACGGCGATGCCGAGCCCGTACCAGCAGACCGCGCCGCCCCGCACCAGCGTGGCGTGCGCCCTGACGCCCAGCTGCCGCCCCCTCGCGATCCGGGCGCCGGTCACCTCCACCTCCGGGCCCCAGCTGCCGTCGTCCGAGGAGTAGCGACGGAGCGCCGTGTAGCTGCGGTGGTTGTAGAGGAGGAGCACGCGGTACGAGGACGGGGACGGGGACGTGGCCGCGCATGCGTCGTAGAGGTGGAGCCCGTCGTCGGCGGTGAGCAGGGCGCACGCGTACGGGCCCGGGCGGTCCTTGCCGGCCAGGGGCGGGAGCAGGTCGGCGTTGCCGGTCATGGGGTCGCACACGCAGAGGCGCAGCACGCAGGCGCTCTTGGCGCGGCGGAGGTCCATCACGACGCGGCCGTTGCGGGACGCGACGACGCGCGACGACGAGCCCGGCACCCCGCCGTCGGCGATCGAGAGATCGGGCTTGGTGAAGGGCACGAAGCCGTCGCCGCGGGAGCGGCCGCGGCCGCGGGCGCCGTGCAGGAAGACGCCGACCGCGAGGCGGCGGGCGAAGCGGTCGCAGCGCGGGGGGCCGCGGCGGCAGATGAAGGCGGCGTCGGAGGAGACGAGGCGGCGCCAGCGCCTGCAGGTGGACGCGCAGCGGACGAGGTCCCCGGCGTCGGAGAGGGCGGAGAAGACGAGGAGCAGGGTCTCGTCGCACAGGGGCAGCGCCTGGTCGCCGTGCTCGGGCCCGGGCCGCTTGAACGGCCTGCGGCGGGCGGCGAGCCACCCTCTGCTCCCGCCTGCGGAGGGATCCGTCCCTGCTGCGGTGGCCGAGCGCCGCCGTCGGCCGCAGCGGCGACGTGGCGGCCGTGACGGCGGCATGATGATCGGCCGGTTGGGATTTGGGGGAGATCGAGCAAGGGTTTAGGGGGCCGTGGTTACAGAGGTAATTGACCAGATCCGTAAAAGAAGATCGCCAGATTTTCCGTCTCATGGGCCAGTTGGATCTCCGTTTCACGTCAGAGAAAAAAAAATAGGACAAGGAATTGCCAAAATGCGTTTGAAAATAATATTTTTGGAACATCGGTTTTGTTTTTTGCCACATTTTACACAAATTTCATCTAGCGATGAAATTCTGCAAGCTATCAAAATATTTGTCAAAGTTTCATAAAAAAAATCCAGAAATTTCTAAATTGTTTTTTTAAATTTTACTGTTCAACCAAGCTCACAAAAGCACGGGATCATAACAGCCGCGTATGGAGAATGAGGAATACGATCCCCTGATTATAGCATGGTTAATAGTATAATCAACTACTAGTTATCTGATGTTGTCATGTCATATATAATCATCACTTATAGTCACTCATACAACAAGTTTGGCTATAAGAGTAGTACTTCTTTTCACCTTCTCTCTATCTCTTTCTTCATATTTATTGTATTTGCATAGAAGTACGCATATAGTTAAACTCTTGCATGAGAATCATTTCCGTCATCTTCTAATGTCTCTGCCCTCCATATAGGCAAAACTGACATGTAA
>NC_057808.1:538213125-538233946 GCF_018294505.1 Triticum aestivum | reverse complement strand
TACTAGCATCCACGAAGTAAATGGATTTTATCAAAAAATTGAAGTAAATGGATTTTTTAAAGAAAAGTAATTAAGATGTAGCAAAAATTATGCCTCGACTCGTCCAGAACATGTTTCGAGAGTGCGTGCTAACCAATCAACATGACTTGGAAGCCGGTGTCCCCATCGCAAAAATTGTTTGAGAGCATGAAGAAAGAAATGTGCGCTAACACAGGAAGAAAGATATATCTGGTGCAGAAAGCATCAGGGACCAGAAGAGCTTGATGAAGATTGTTGAGGGCGCGACGAAGACAAGTTATGCATAAACCTTGGATTTTCTTTTTTCTTTTCGCGGGGTCATAAACCTTGGATATTCAAGCCAACAATTAATTAGGGGTACACTTAAAGAGATTTTATAGAGTAGGGGGGCAATGGCCCCCTTTGGGCCCCATGAAGCTCCGCCACTGCACCAAACCTTACATGCTCCCAATTTTATGAAATTCAAATTTGAACATTTTGAAAAAATTGATAAAAACTATGAACGTTCGCAACACATATGTATACAAATCCCTAAAAAAACTCAGATCCAAAATCTAAATACACATTGAAAAACATAAAAGACAAATCCATCATGATTAGTGTAAAACGAAGACAAAAGCAAAATGGCCTATTCATACCTGAATTTCTCCTTTTTGTTTCTTCGTGTGTATTTTGAATTTTTAGGGGTTGTACACGCTTGTCCTGTCCCCCCAAAAAAAGAATTTTTAGAAACAATTGTCTCACGACATATTAGAGATATCTAGTTATTGAAGACGAGGGTAAGTAAGAATAACGAATTGCACATCATTTTTTATTGTCCTTTCTAAATAACGTTACAGCCATAAGATAAAACAGTCTTATCAACAATTGTACATGCTCTAAGGACTGATATAATTGGATATTTTTCCATATCTGGTAAAACCATGGAATGCAGTACAAACTATGCAAAGGACAGGTTTTTGGTCTTCCCTGGCGGCGCTTCAACTGCTCCAATCGGCATATGCCTCTGGTGCTTGCTTGGTTAAGTCAGTCGTCCGGTCGCACGTCATCGCTGACGCGTCGCTTGAGAAACGGAATAGGAATATACTCCCGCATATGCGATGCGGTTCTGTTTTGCCGGCCCTCATCTTCCATGTCTGTCGGTGCTGTCTTTTGTCATATGCTCTTTGACAAAGAGTCTTTGTGAATTTTTTGAACACAAAGACCAGCTGACAAAAGCCGGCACTGGTCACCCTGATTGTACACAAAGATGCGGCCTCCATTGCTGTTGCCGCAACGATCTTCACCCAGGGCAACAACTGCCAAGCACTGCGCTCTCTAGCTATGTTCATTCCGATTCCCGTCGTAAAAAATGTAACGCGGGTTATCAGCCAATTTCGCTACAGTGGTAAGATCTGAAAGGCGTTGATACAGATCATTAATATCAGCAGCATTTCTCTGCCATGTACGTACTGTAGTAGCAATGGCACTCCAAAAATAGATCATAACAAACAAAACCATCAAGCATTTGAGTTTCACATATAGTATAATAGACTGAAAGCTTCTATCGCAAAACGATACTGCTCAGCCACAGAGCAGCAAATAGAGAGCGGCCGGGCAAGAACACAAGGGGCTGGTGGAAATCATCATAACAACATGAAACTAAGAGCAAAGGAAAGAAAAAAACAGCCCAAGAGATTATGAATGAACCAGAACGCAACAATGGCTGGAACTCACAAACGTAACAACACGCACCACGCAATTGCGAGAGACGACAGTCAAATATACGTAAATGAAAGCAAGATCTAGCACAAAAGCAAACACAGCACAGTAAAAATAAACCACCATGGGATGCCAGAAATGTATGATCTAAGTTTAACATCTGTTACATCACCACAACCATCATCAAAACCATAGTCTCAGTAGCACCACATACAAACAACAACATAGTAAGGAAGACACATAGGGAGAAAAATACCGCGCCTCCCTTCACAGCAAGAGCCAGTACCAAAACATGGCCCCAAAATTTAGAGCTTGTCCTCGAAGCCCCAAAATTTAGAGCTTGTCCTCGAAGTCGGATAGGGGGGTCATCTGCTCCTTGAGACCCTTCCTCTTGCGGATCTCCGTCACGAGCGTCGCCGACTGGGTGCCAGGGTCCAAAGGATCGGAGGCCATGACGTCCCAGTGGTCAAACACACACTGGGGGAAGGCCTGGCCGGACGTCGCGGCCCTCAGGGTGCTCGAGAACCCGAAGGACTCGATAACAGGCAGGTAGGCCTTGATGTTGTAGAGTGGGGTACCTTGCCTCTGCATCTCCTCGAACACGTGGCCTCTCTTCTGATTCAGCACACCATAGATACCACCAAGTGCGTTCTCCGGGGCCTGGATCTCAACCAGGTACACGGGCTCCAGCAGCCTTGGCTTGGCAGTGAGCTGAGAAGCGTAAATGACCCTCCTCGCCGTTGGGATAACCTGACCACCACCCCTGTGAATAGCATCAGTGTGGAGAACAACATCACAGACCTCATAGCAGATACCACGCATGTTCTCCTCACACAATGCTCCTTCTTTTGATGCCCACTGGAACCCAGCCACAACAGAGTCCTTGATTTCATTCAGATACTGCACTCCCTTACACATGTCAACAACCATGTTGGGGCCAGTCGTCTCAGGTCCAAAGCACCAAATCTTCTTGGCGAGATCCTTGTCCCACCCAAACTCCTCAGACAGGATCTTGGAGCGCACCTTAGGATCATCACGCGGGCCAATGCGGCCATCATCGATAGCCTCAGCCAATCCCTCCTCCAACGGGCGAGCTTCCATGTAAAGACGGTTGTGCTTGTTGGGGGACTTGCTCATAACGGTACGGCAGGACTTCTCCAGAACAGTCTCACGGAAGGAGACAACAGGAGGGGAAACAATAATTTCAGCACCACCCATGAAGTCATCCTGCAGATCCTTCAGACAGATTTCAAGGTGAAGCTCTCCAGCTCCAGCAATGATATGCTCACCAGACTCTTCAATGGTACAGAGAACCATAGGATCAGACTTGGCCAGACGCTTCAAACCCTCAACAAGCTTAGGAAGATCAGAAGCCACCTTGCACTGAACAGCAACACGCACAACAGGGGACACAGAGAACTTCATTGCCCTGATTGGGCAGGCATCAACTTCCTTCTCATTTGTCAGGGTTGCATTCTTGGTGATGAACTGATCCAAACCAACCAAAGCAACAGTGTTACCACAGGGAACATCCTCAACAGACTCTTGCTTCTTTCCCATCCAGATAACAGTACGCTGGACACTCTTCACATACAGATCCTTCTTCTGGCCAGGAACAAAGTTGGGACCCATGATACGGACCTTCATGCCAGTTGCAACCCTCCCGGCAAAAACACGTCCAAAGGCAAAGAATCTACCCTTGTCAGATGCTGGAATCATCTTGGAGACATACAGCATAAGAGGACCGTCAGGGTCACAGTTTCTGATAGCATTTGCATATACATCATCAAGGGGGCCCTCGTATAAGTTCTCCACACGATACCTCTGTGCCTTTGAAGGAGAGGGGAGGTGAAATATCATCATCTCAAGCAGAGCACGACTGGCAGGCAGCCAAGTCTGCATCACACGCTTCATGAGAGCCTTTCCCATCAAGTCCTTCTCATCATTCTTCATGGTCACACCAAGCTTCTTCAACATAGGCCACAACTTATCCTTCTGATCATTCATGCAGGTGGCGATGATTTGCTTGATTGGCTCATAGCAGAACTGAACAAAACCTCTCTTGCAGGTAGCTGTCCCAGTGTTCTTGGTGGTCCATTTCTTTGTGGCTGGGTCAAAGAAGTTCTCACCCCACAGCCTCTCCATCATCTTCACCTCATCAACACCAAACTTGGAGGCATACATCTTAGCAAAGTTTGTAAGGGTGAAAGCCCACCCATGCAAACCAGCAGAGAATGCAACAGTCCCCTTTTCTGGGTACACTTGGACATCACCAAGGAGCACATCTTCATATGTTGCCATGATGACATTGGCATTTTCGATGACACGGGAGAAAGTCTGATATGCTTCCTCACCTTCAAACTGAAGCTCAAGGAAGCATCTGTCCATCTTGTTCACGGTGAGGACGGGCCTAATCCTCTCACCAAGAGCTTGGCGCAGCACAGTTTCGGTCTGCACACAGACACCCTCAATACAGTCAACAACCACCAAAGCACCATCAGTGATACGAAGAGCAGCTGTGACTTCCGAAGAAAAGTCAACGTGGCCAGGTGAATCAATAAGGTTGATCAGGTATTCATCTCCATCCCTGTCGCCCTTGTACATCTCAAGTGATTCAGGAGTCATCTGATAGAAAAGAGAGATACCCGTGGATTTGATTGTAATACCACGCTCTGCCTCATCTGCACGGGTATCGGTCATGCGAACATCCCCAGCAACTTCCTGGGCGATAATCCCAGCAGCTGCCACAAGGGAATCCGTAAGCGTAGACTTGCCTGCAAATATGTAAATAATATGTGAGAACAGTGCACAAGCATCTGGTTTGACAGTTGAACACAACCTATATGAATAGAAAATCGAACATGTTAACTCATATAAGGCAGAAGTAGGACACAGCAGTACAGTACTTTCAAACAATCAGGAAACAAAAGAAGGTACAAATAAGCTCAACAAGGTTTTTAGCAACATGGTTAAGCAAAATCTAGTGGGACATTGCAAACAGAATATAAGGACATCAATATTGAAGTAACTAAGTACAATCATGTAAATTTCAGATCCTACAAGTGTAATGCATTCAGGGACAATGTGAGAATACACCAAACTGGGGAGATATAAGCCCTGGGATGGTATGTCAACAGTAACATTTAAGCTTGGTGAAGCAGAAATCAGTCATATTGGTGAAGCAGAAATCAATCATATAATAAGCAGTGGTAGTAAACTCCAGGACACAATAAGATGGATTGGTTTTAGGGATGAAACTAATTATGCTCCACTTGTTAAATTGACCCATTTAAATAGTTTCAGTATTTAGAATTAAATACAGTAAAATTAAGAGGCTGAAAACATTGATTAACAAAGATTCTACTGTATGAACTCAATAATTAGAGACAACTGTATGTTCAGGCACATACCGTGGTCGACATGAGCAATAACAGACATGTTACGAATATTATTTTTCTTGTCCATAATTCCGCGGAGCTCCTCCGCAGTAAACTTCACCATCTTGACTGGTTTTGGATATCACGCTGGGAATATAGTTCCTGTTCAGAATGGAACAAAAATTAAGTAATTAAAACCACAACTGAATAAACAGAAGGCTCTTACTACTGTTGGGCACACATTAGCTTCAAGTACAGTACCAAAAATACTTTAACCAACACTTCCACAACCACACCCACTAAAATGAAATATGTGTTACAGTCAACCAAGCATACTAAAACTAACTTATGGGAACTGAAGACCATGTTCTGAAAACTTAATTGCCCAAAGTGCGTTCAAAAGGAAGCCAGAAAGCAACAATGGCAACCAATTTTTAGAGCACTCGACATGACAGTATGCGAAAGAAAGCACAAAACAGTAAGAAAGATAAGAAAGAAAAGCAGTCCATTATCTGAAGTGTGCGCAAGTATGAAGCACAAACAGGTAATGGATTTCACTAGCTAAACCTTCAAGTACCTACAGATCTGTATAACTTTGTGGATCATAGAAACATCTCTCATGAATCAATCATATGTGGATGGAGAAAACAAATCAGATTCGAAACAGAATCGTAGTTTTATGCAAAGTTGATTTGTGACAGAAGGTAGTTTTAGTTTTATGCACACGTGCTGACTGTATTATCATGTAGTAGTAACTACCACTGTAAACACTAGAAACAATGCGATGCACAGAAGGTCATAATGTTGAGCTCTGAAATAGGTGCAACCAACCATGCATGGGGAGCACTGAGAAGAACACCAGAAGATAGTCACATAGGATCAATTTAACCAAATAAAACAGATGAGGGATAAATTCACCCATAATACCTCAACTATAAGTAGATAAGAACTGACACACCATTCTATAAGAGTCTCCCGTTCTATATACACAATCAAATTAAATTAAACATGCCAAGCAAAGGTATGCATCACCATTTCCTCCGCCCTGAACATGAGAACAGAGAACGAAACCAACCAGGGTACGGCAGGCAGGCAACCGAGTGAGCAAAACCCTGCAGCTTGAGCATGCTAAGAGCCCGTGGATGAACAGCAGCGCAGCAAAAAATGGCGAAAAAAGCTAACGGAACACCACATAAAACAGATCGCCGTCCACCACGGCGGAGCGGGCAGATCCTCGCTAAACACGACGGGGCAAACACCCTTAGCCACCGCAGAAGCGCATCGGAAGCGACGAGCTTATCTATCTAGTGACGTCAGCACAAAGTCGTCGCCAGGAACAAGCGAGCGGGACGAACGAAGCAGCAGATCTACCGCGTCTAAGAGCATCGAAACCACATAGGAATAATCCCAGCGGCCACGAACCCAGCAAAGGGGACTGGACCGCATCGAGCTAGCGAGGAGGCTGGACTAGAGCCCGTGAAATCGGTCGGCCAGGTAGCAGCCAGTAGCTAGCTAGCAGGGACGCGCCCGCCGACGGAGCAGCCGGAGAAGCAGCCGGAGGGCGCGGGGGAGGAGGCGGGAGGGGAGGTTCGGCTCACCTTGGGGGTTCGCCGAGAGACGAGAGGTGGGGAAGCGGCGGCGCTCCCGATCCGTGAGAATGGAAAGGGTTCAAGGAAGTGAGGACTCTCTAGGTCGCATTTGCTGGCCGTTATATATGCTATTTTGTTGGTTCCGTGCGGGCCAAGATGCGCGCGGAGCGGAGGGGGAAGGCCGGCCACGCGAAATGCGGCCCGCAAGTGAAGCTGGCCTGTCTGTTGTCCACTGTGGAGTCGGGCCGAAAGGGATGATGTCCAGGCGTGGTGAGAATTTCAGATGAGAGCTGAGCGTGCCTCAAAAAAAAAAGAAGATGAGAGCTGAGCGCAGACGTGCTCGGCAACACCGACCGCAGCAACGGCCAACGATGCTCGGCAACATAGGGCACGGGAACGGTCGACGATGCTGGGCAACGCCGACGCGGGTGCTGTGGGTCGCCGGCTGCTAGGGTGCAGCAGGTTCCCCGTCAGGTGCTACATGCCGCTTGCGACTGCTCCGACGGGGCCGTGCAAAGAGGGATTCAAATATGAAGAGGAAAAATGGGGATCTCACTCATGTGGGGGGGAGCGAGTGGCTCTCGTTGTTGCGCTGGATATAATGCGGACGGTGGTGCATGGGCCCCAGGTGGACGGGTGACATACGATGAGTGCAGCACGATCAACCTTGATCGGACGGCTCGCGAGGCGGATGGCGCGAGAGAGAAGTCAATCGCAAAACGAAATCTTCTCCATGTAACATTAATAAGATTGTGGCACGTTCTTCTCCCAAAGGATGTTCCCTTAAGATGCTTCCCCTTTTCTTTGCTTTTGTGCCCGAATATTTCTTGACCTAGAGGGTCAAGTCTTCCTCAAAGTCAACCTGACACGAGGTATCAACTTCTTCTCTCGTAGCACATCCGACCACCTTCTTGGCCTTTAGCGCTAGATTGGAGTTCTTTATTTCTTGATCAATCGCCATTGTGTTCTTGGACTTGATCTCCAAAAGAAGACACAACTCGATTGGGAGTCATTCGGTCATAGTCGGGATGTTGGTGGATCATCATGATCATAGTATGATTCGTAAAGACCATGGCTCCAAAAGTTTCTCGAATCCAACACAAGTGACTTCAATCTCCAGAACACCTCTTCAGTGGTCTCTCTCACATTCCTTATGGACAAATTGACGAACAATGACCAACCTAGATCTCTGAACATTGTCATGTCCTTCAAATATATCCTCAATGCAATCTCAAATTTCTTTGGGGGGCTTGAAGATAGCAATGGAATTGGCATACTCATCGGTGGTGGCAAGCCGGAGCATGTTGAAGGCGGTGGTAATGAATCGATCATCAACGGCTTCCCTTGGTGTAAGGCTTGATGGGTCCTTGGGCTTGAAACCATTCGCAATCACCCATGAGAGTTGTGTAGAGGCACTGTAAATGTGAGACTCCAGAGTGAGTTTCCGCTTAGAAAATGTGTTAGCTTTCAAAGGGGGCGGAGGCCCAACATGATTAATATCCGGATGTTGGATAGGTCATAGTGTGTAGTGGCACTCTATGGAATTGCGAGGGGTGCAATTGTAGGTTCGGGGAGAGCAAGATGTTCTCTTACATCGTCCACATCACGAACCTCACTTGGAGCAAATGAGGATTGTGCGGATGTAGAGGCTTTGACTTTCGAGCCCACCTCTTCCTTGAAAATGGAATGAACTTCTTTTATCATGGCGGACTTAAAAATCCAACATTAACGTAAAGTCCACCATGGTCAAGGCAACAGTTGTGTGGTGACGGGAAGCTCACCATGTACCATAGGGGCACCACCGGTGGATTTCCCGGCATCGACCTTATTCTCTTTAGGCGGTAAGCCGTAATAAAGATCCATAACTCTAATATCCATTGAAATGATCGACATGATTGACTAGAGATGGTGAATAGGAGGCTACGGATTTTAAGCTTATCATTTAGGTAATATTTTTGGAGAATCATGCTCAAACTAAGCTTTCATCCAAAGATGAATGCAATCAATCAAAATTATTGTTAGCTCCGCCACTTTATATTTTCCCTTTTAGCGGAGAATTTGATGGACGAGCCTCAGCCCTATTTTCCCGTACTATTTTTGTTGGCAATTAAAAGTCTGTCTTGTCTTTTGAAAAGTATTGAAATTTCATAAAAGATAAAAGTAAGCATCCATAAAGCGGCCAGAACACACTGACCAAAGCCAATCATCTACTCCCCCGTCCCAAAATTCTTGTCTTAGATTTGTCTAAATACGGATGTATCAAGTCACGTTTTAGTATTAGATACGGAGAGAGTATTATTTGTATTTATGAACATCGTGTCCAAATTAAGAAACCTGAGATCACTTTATTTTAGTTAAGGTATGTTTGATTTGCAGCGTAAGGTTTCCGCGTCTAACCTTAGTCGTGCCACAACATCTTAGGCATGTATTTAGTTTATTGCCACACTTAGCTGCCACACTTTTCTAGCTATATGATCCACATGTCATAGGCTCAAATTTTTTGCCAAATCTTGCCACACTTGTAGTAAACATTTTGTTAGCCACTCTTTGCCTAAGCTTAATTGTGGCAAAGTTGGTCATGAAAACAAGTCATTAAATGGCATGCCTATGTTTCAGCAAAAATTAAAAGGTTGAAGCTTATTTGCAAGTGTCATAATTACATAGAGCCCGTGTACAACTACTCAGTACATTGCATCCAGTAACAGTAAAGAAATAGCAGACAAATCAATTATATGCCAGAATTTACCATGAACAACTTCAGAACTCAATATTGCTATGACCGTGGAGTAAGAGAGTTACTGAGCATGAAAATTATGTGAATATTCTTTCATGCCTACAAAGGTTCAATCTGTAGTATTCCGAAGAGATACAAGTTCGGATACTCTCGGCATTAACAGATGCTTCTACTACAGTATATTCTCTCGGCAAGTTCCTCTAATGTACTACATCCTCCGTCTGAAATGTTGTTTGCTCAACAGATGTATCTAGCACTAGGGAGCAATTTCTCATCATCAGTGCGTGTCTCGTGAAAATGGAGAAAAACAAGTACAGCATAGATTGAAATACAACTGACAGAAGATGGAACACATTTTGATGGGCATAAAACATGGAAGGTAAAATGATGATAAGAGCAGGAAGAAATACTGCAAGTAGAGGAGCTCTCAAGATCATTAAAAATATAGAGCAAGACTAGAGCAAAATAAAGAACCAGGCAGAGATCTCAAGATCTAACACAAAAGCAAACAAGACATCAACAAGAACTACCATAACAGATATATAGTCTAAGTTTTAACATTGATAGACATCAAAAGTATCGCGACAGATATATAATCTAAGTTTTAACATCGACAGACATCAAAACAAAGTGCCAGTATCACGACAGATAGGAGTACATTCCAATAGCAATACAGCGACGACGACTCAATAGACAGATAATAGTGCAGCTCTCTTAGCAGCAAAAGCAAACTAGACCATGTAACAGAAGCAAAAGTTTAGAGCTTGTCCTCGAAATCAGATAGAGGGGTCATCTGTTCCTTGAGACCCTTGCGCTTGCGGATCTCTGTGACAAGGGTCGCGGACTGGGAGCCGGCCTCCAAAGGATCAGAAGACATGATGTCCCAATGGTCGAACACACACTGGGGGAAAGCCTGGCCAGATGTCGCCGCCCTGAGGGTACTTGAGAACCCAAACGACTCGATGACCGGGAGGTAAGCCTTGATGTTGTACAGCGGGGTACCAGGCCTCTGCATCTCCTCAAACACGTGCCCTCTCTTCTGATTCAGAACACCATAGATACCGCCAAGTGCATTCTCCGGGGCCTGGATCTCAACCAGGTACACAGGCTCCAGCAGCCTTGGCTTGGCAGTGAGCTGAGAAGCGTAAATGACCCTCCTGGCTGTTGGGATGACCTGACCACCACCCCTGTGAATAGCATCAGTGTGCAGAACAACATCACAGACCTCAAAGCAAATGCCACGCATGTTCTCCTCAGCCAGAGCACCTTCTTTCGATGCCCATTGGAACCCAGCCACAACAGAGTCCTTGATTTCATTCAGATACTGCACTCCCTTACACATGTCAACAACCATGTTGGGGCCAGTCGTCTCAGGTCCAAAGCACCAAATCTTCTTGGCGAGATCCTTGTCCCACCCAAACTCCTCAGACAGGATCTTGGAGCGAACCTTAGGATCATCACGCGGGCCAATGCGGCCATCATCAATAGCCTCAGCCAATCCCTCCTCCAATGGGCGAGCTTCCATGTAAAGACGGTTATGCTTGTTGGGGGACTTGCTCATGACAGTGCGACAGGACTTCTCAAGAACAGTCTCACGGAAGGAGACGACGGGAGGGGAAACAATAATTTCAGCACCACCCATGAAGTCCTCCTGCAGATCCTTCAAACAGATTTCAAGGTGAAGCTCTCCAGCTCCAGCAATGATATGCTCACCAGACTCTTCAATGCTACAGAGAACCATAGGGTCAGACTTCGCCAGCCGCTTCAAACCCTCAACAAGCTTAGGAAGATCAGATGCCACCTTGCACTGAACGGCAACACGCACAACAGGGGACACAGAGAACTTCATTGCCCTGATTGGGCAGGCATCAACTTCCTTCTCATTTGTCAGGGTTGCATTCTTGGTGATGAACTGATCCAAACCAACCAAAGCAACAGTGTTACCACAGGGAACATCCTCAACAGACTCTTGCTTCTTTCCCATCCAGATAACAGTACGCTGGACACTCTTCACATACAGATCCTTCTTCTGGCCAGGAACAAAGTTGGGACCCATGATACGGACCTTCATACCAGTTGCAACCCTCCCGGCAAAAACACGTCCAAAGGCAAAGAACCTACCCTTGTCAGATGCTGGAATCATCTTGGAGACATACAGCATAAGAGGACCATCAGGGTCACAGTTTCTGATAGCATTAGCATATATATCATCAAGGGGACCCTCGTACAAGTTCTCCACACGATACCTCTGTGCCTTTGAGGGAGAGGGAAGGTGAAATATCATCATCTCAAGCAGAGCACGACTGGCAGGCAGCCAAGTTTGCATCACACGCTTCATGAGAGCCTTGCCCATCAAGTCCTTCTCATCATTCTTCATGGTCACACCCAGCTTCTTCAACATAGGCCACAACTTATCCTTCTGATCATTCATGCAGGTGGCGATGATTTGCTTGATTGGCTCGTAGCAGAACTGAACAAAACCTCTCTTGCAGGTAGCTGTCCCAGTGTTCTTGGAGGTCCATTTCTTTGTGGCTGGGTCAAAGAAGTTCTCACCCCAAAGCCTCTCCATCATCTTCGCCTCATCAACTCCAAACTTGGAGGCATACATCTTAGCGAAGTTTGTAAGGGTGAAAGCCCACCCATGCAAACCAGCAGAGAATGCAACAGTCCCCTTCTCCGGGTACACTTGGACATCACCAAGGAGCACATCTTCATATGTTGCCATGATGACATTGGCATTTTCAATGACACGGGAGAAAGTCTGGTATGCTTCCTCACCTTCCACTTGAAGCTCAAGGAAGCATCTGTCCATCTTGTTCACGGTGAGGACAGGCCTAATCCTCTCACCAAGAGCTTGGCGCAGCACAGTTTCGGTCTGCACACAGACACCCTCAATACAGTCAACCACCACCAAAGCACCATCAGTGATACGAAGAGCAGCTGTCACTTCCGAAGAGAAGTCAACGTGACCAGGTGAGTCAATAAGGTTGATCAGGTATTCATCCCCATCCCTGTCGCCCTTGTACATCTCAAGTGATTCAGGAGTCATCTGATAGAACAGAGAGATACCCGTGGATTTGATTGTAATACCACGTTCTGCCTCATCTGCACGGGTATCAGTCATGCGAACATCACCAGCAACTTCCTGGGCGATAATCCCAGCAGCTGCCACAAGGGAATCCGTAAGCGTAGACTTGCCTGCAAACATGTAAATATGGGTGAGGACGGTGCAAAAGCATCCAGATTGACAGTTGAACGTGATATACATTAATATACACTTGAACATATTAACCACTGAGAGATGTAAAGTACAGCACAACATTAAAGTACATTGAAACAAACCATGATTAAAAGAGGACAAACCAGGTATTTAGTAACATGGTTAACAAAATCTGGTGGGACATTGCAAACAACATTAATAGAAGGAAATGCATTTTTGTGTTACTAAGTATAACCGTGTAAATTGAAATACATTCAGCAACTAGCAGGAGCATACACCAAACTGGGGAGATTTTGAGCCATGCAATTATATTCTAATAGTTGCATTTAAGCTTGTTAAAGCATTAATCAATCATACAAGCAGTAAGAATAAGCTCCAGGAGACAGCAAGAGCTGAAACTTGTATTAAAACAGTGAAACAGTTATTAATATAGAGATCCAGGTTCTAGAAATAATATGGCACAACTAAGAGCAGGCTACAAAAACATCAATCTAAAAGATTATACTGTATAAACATTATAATTAGAGACAACTGACACTGTTCAATCACATACCGTGGTCAACATGAGCAATAACAGACATGTTACGAATATTATTCTTTTTATCCATAATTCCACGGAGCTCCTCCGCTGTGAACTTCACCATCTTGACTGCTTTTGAATGTCACGCCAGGACTACAGTACCTGTTCAAAGAATAGCAAGCTATCAGAATCAAGCACTAATACAGTTCGAATAACTATACATGAAATCTGGCAGTAATATAATAATGGATGTCCAAGTAATTAAAACCACAATTGTCCACTCGAAAGTGCACTTAACATTGGTGTACAACAATAAGGTTCATACACTGCTACAAAACTACTTTAACCAACACTTCCACCAACATCCCCTGAAATATATAATATGGTCAACTGAGCTTATTAAATTTAATATATTAGGACTAATAGAAGTGCACTGAGAAGGCAGCAACAAAGCAAGCCCAAACAATATTAAGAGAACTGACAGTCACAGTATGAGAAAAAACAACACAGCAATAACAAAGAAATATTATGCAGAGCATACATGCAAAAGCACTGAAGCAACTATGAAGCAAAAACAGGAAATGGATTCACTAACTAAAACCCCAAGTACTTCCAGGTCTGTGGAGCTTATAAAGGGGTGGTACATAGATAAAAACTTCTCCAGAAGATTATGTCAAATGGCAAAACAGTGTAAAGGTGATTACAGACAAAGTCAAGACTTGGGTAAATGTAATAGAGGCTGATTTGTCATGGAATCACAGTTTTATGCGCTAATGACTGTGATATCATGTAACTACCAACATAAACGCTATAAATAATGGAACAGAACGTCATTGAGTTGAAACTCTCAAGTGGCGCAACCATCAAATACCAAGGAAAACACAGAAAATACTAGCACATATTCATCCAAACGAAATAATGATCAGATCAGACCGAAATTCATGCAGAGTGCCTGAACTGAACTTACATAAAACACTGAAACACACAGATGATAAATATCGGTAGCTCTCTTTCAAGTTAAAATGAACATGCAAAGCAGTGATACAATTTTCTCCGATCTGAGCATGAGAGCAGAGAATAACACCGACCAGGTTACGATAGGCAGGCAAGCGAGCGAGCAAATACCCTACAGATCGAGCATTCTAGCAAACCTCATGAACCAACAGCATAGCAAAATGGCCAAAACCAACACCGGGACAACAGATCCACGTGAATCACGACGGAACAACAACCTAGCGCGCATCTACAGACGTCAGAACAAAACCGTTCGAACAGGCGAGCAGGACGAACAAGGCAGTAGATCTACGGCGCTTGAGAACATGAAAAACACGGAAGAACGACGACAGATCCAGCGACGTGAACTGAAGCGCGTCGAGCTAGCGAGGAGACTAAAACCGGTGGAATCGATCGAACGACTAGGCAGCAGTTAGCACGGACTACGGAGAAGCGACGCACCAACGAGGCGACCGGAGCGCGGGGAGGAAGGAAGGAGGGGGAGGTCCGGCTCACCTTGGGGTTTCGCTTCCGGCTCCCGAGCCGAGAGGTGGGAGATGAGGAAGCGGCGGCGCTCCCGGAGGAAGAGAATGGAAGCAGGGGTGAAGGAAGAACCCTAGGGCGGCATCGCTTGCCCGGTATATATAGTGCTAGTCTCCCGGCCCGGATACGTGAGGGCCGAAAGGGGGGAATGGGCACGCGACTGCGGCCCGCGGAAGTGAAGGGTAGTCGTGTGTGGCCCGGCCCGAGGGATGGCCCAGAGACCAGCCGAGTGATGTGAGATGAACGAGCGACTCTTTCTTGGAAACAATAAGTGCCGAACGTCAGATTTTGGACGTTTCAGGCCGAACGCTGTTTCCGCCGTCCGTTTAATTCGCACTAATCTTAATGTTAGCTCAGTGTCCACGTCACTTTTCGCGGTTGTTCGGTGCGACACGCGACCGAAACGAACGCGTACGGCTCCACCTTACCCCTCTTCTCTCCCTGCCGTCCCTCACTTTCTCCAGCTCCAATTCCACCGTCGCCGGTGATGGAGCTAGCCCTTCCATGGAGCCTGGGCATAATACAACGGGATGTGCTTCATGGGCATTTGCCCACTAAGACTGGTGATTAATTATCCAGCTCCTACTGTAATCTAATGGAAGTTTTTTGGCAGAGCCCGAGCATCTGCCGAGCGTCGCCGGGAGGGGACTCCGCCACTAATCGCCAGCTTTCATTTTAGCCGCCGCCCAGCGATGCAGCTCCACCCTAGTGATTAATTCACCACTTTTCTTCTACATTTTCTCATGAATTACACATCATTTAATTGCATATACCATGGCAAATCATTTCGAATTAGATATCATTTGCCATGGCAAATTTTCAATTTAAAACCTCCTACCATCTCTCTTTTTTGTAACTAGTTTTGCCATGGCAATTTTTTATATATTTTTTGCTATGAATGTTTTTGAGAGCCAGCATGGAGCATGCCAGGTGTTGTTTTAATATATGAATGAATATGTTCATGGCAATTTTCTTACACAAAGAATGGAATTATAACTGAAACGTCATAGCAAGATTTTAATATGCATATGACATGTCATTTTTTTGTTCATAATTTGTAGCCATGTCCCTCAACGTACAAGCATTTTGACATTTTAGGCCTATGTCTAAATTTTGATTAAGACGATGGCAAATCTAACGATATTTTTAGAATTGTATCTTAGTCACATGGCAGATTTGCCTTCATTGACATGGCAATTTTACGTAAATCGCCATGGCAAATTTCAATTTTATTAGCATGGCAGTTTCTACTTTTACATTTTTTTGGCCATGGCAAAATTATCTATGCTGACATGACAAATTTACCTTTTTAACATGGTAATTTAACATAAATCGCCATGGGAAGTTTTATTCCATTGAAATGTATGCTTTTTAATGGCAAATTTGCAATTTTTTGGCTATGAAAAAAATATCTACACTAATATGGCATTTTTCCTTTTACATATAATGTCAATATTTTTTTGGCTATGAAAAAAATATCTACACTACTATGGCATTTTCCTGTTACATATAATGTCAATTTTTTTTACTTCAGCCCATCATGGCTAATTAATTTACTTTTCTTTTTCCATGGCAAATTCACCTTAATTTCCATGGCAAATTTTAACTTTTATTGACATGGCAATTTATACTTCTATTTTTTCCATGGCGAATTTTAACTTTACATTTATTTTTTACCATGGCAGAATTATCTATGATATCATAGCAATTTAACTTTTACATACATGCCTAATTTTACTTTTTAGTCGATCATGGCTAATTAAAATTTACTTTTCCTTTCTGCCATGGCTTATTTACCTTCATGGCAATTTATGTAATAGTAAATTTAGTTTTATAGCCATGGTAAGTTTTACTTTATAACCATGGCAATTTTACCTTTCTTTTTGCCAATGGTAAATTTACCCTTTTTAAAAGTGCCATGCCAAATTAACCTTTTCTGTTTTGCCATGGCAACTTGACCTTTACATACATGGAAATTCACTTTTTTACATACATGGCAACTTTTTTACTTTTACTTTTGCTCATGGCAAGTTTACTTCTTTACTTGCCATGGCAAATTAACCTTTACATCCATGTCAAATTTTACTTTTTAGTTGCCATGGCATTTTTCAATCGGCATTTTTTGTGTCTTCATGTATATGGTAAAAATCATGGCAATAAAATTAACTCTTTATTTTTGCCATGGCAAAATTACTTTACTTGACATGTCAAATTTACCTAAATCGCCATGGCAACTCTTAACATTCATTGCCATGGCAAGTTTTACCTTTTATTTTTGCCAAGGTAAATTTAGCTTAATTGACATGGCAACTTTACCTAAATAGCCATGTCAAATATTTAACATGTATTGCCATGGAAATTTTTTATTTCATGCACTATATAGCATGGCAACTTCTTGGTTGTGCAGTATGGATTTCCTAGATTATTTTTCATGAGTATATTGTTGCCATCTTTTTAACAAAAATCCATGTACCGTTACATTTTCAAAAAGTTGACATGTGTTTTAGTGAAAACTCTTCTAATTTTGCCATATTTTTTTGAAGAAAAACTAACTAAGTTTTCCATGCATAAACATTTCATTATATGTAGTGTGATAAAATTTTTAATCCACTACAAATTTAGTTTTTGAGATCATGAAAAATTATGTATGAGATGATGGACCATAGCAAATTCCCTTTTTTCTTTAATTTTTGTGATGTAAATTTTATTCTTTAGTACCATGGCAATTGTATTTTTTAAACATGGCAATTTATACTACCACACCATGGCAAATACCTCACACATAATTTTGTGTTCAAATTGTGTATACAATATAACGAAAATTAATTAAACATACCATGGCATTTTTTACTATGAATCTTCCATGGAAAATTTTCTTTTGGGTCATTGAAAAACAAATCTTTTTACCCGTGGCATATTTTGTGCTTTTAAAGTTGTTGACATTATTGTTTCGTAGCATAGCAAAATCTGAGCTTTAGTCTAGCACAACAAAAAAATAGTTCGGCTTTTTCACTACCAGGCTGTAGAGTCACGCGGAGGTGCCTTCCCGCCGGGGGTGGTTCTCCCCCCGAACGAATTCGTTCGCATTGATCTCCCCTCCTAAATGAATGACTCATTCGTTATAGGCGTCCAAAAAAATGAGCGACTCTGCCGGGTGAAAATGCAAGAATAATAAAACAAGGGAAAGTGAACAAAATTATACCAAACTATTCAAAAAATCATGTTTATACAAGGACATGATTTTTTCTCCCCCTAATGAAAATGCAGGAATAGTAAAACAAGGGGGAAATACAATGGTATAAGGGGTCGCGACAGTCTTCGCGGGTAGTATTTTACCCAATTTATTGGTTCAACACAAGGGGATCCAAACAATATTTATAAGTCTTAGCAGTTGAGTTGTAAATTCAACCACACCTCGAGAGCTAAATATCTGCAGCAAAGTATTTAGTGGCACAGTAGTTTGATAGTTTTGATATTAGTAGTAGTCGCAGGAAGAGTAACAATAACAGTTTTGAAGTGATTCTAACAGCAACGATAATAATAGTAACTTAGCAAAATCAATATGAGCAAAGCATAGGCATTGGATCAGCGATGGATATTTGTGTTGGATGACATTCATCATATAACAGTCACAACCTAGAGTGATACACAACAACTCCAATTCATCAATTTAATATAGGCATGTATTTCGTATATAGTCATACATGCTTATTATAAGAACTTGCATGTCATCTGTTGTCGTACCCTCCCGTGGCAGCGGGGTTCATAAGGAAGCTAAGAGATATTAAAGCCTTCTTTTAATAAAAAACCAGAACAAAGCATCAACATATGATGAATACACATGAACTCCTCGAATCACAGTCATCCCCGGAGAGTATCCCAACTGTTGTCACTTTGGGGTTTATGGATCATAACAATAACAAGTGCATATAACTAGATAGGATCAAGAACTCAAATATATTCATGAAAACATAGAGTGTTCAGATCTGAAATCAGGGCGGTTGGGCTAGCGATAAGCATTGAGTATAGAAAAGTCATAGCAACATTAATCTCAAAATATAGTCGATACTAGGGATCAAGCCCTTCCAACTCCATCACCGTCCAGCAAACCTACGAAGGAATTACTCACTCCTGGCGGCGAGCATCATGAAATTGATGGTGAAAATGGGTTGGTGATGATGATGACGACGAATCCCCTCTCCGGAGCCCTAAACGGCCTCCAAAATAGCCCTCCTGATGAAGATCGGGAGGTGGCGACGGCTCCATATTGTAAGACGCGATGAAACATTTTCTCTTATTTGTTTCTCCACAAGATTGTATTTATGGAGTTGGAGGTAGGGCGAACAGAGTCCTGAGGGTCCCACAAGCCTGGGTGGCGCGCCCTAAGGGGCGCCACGGGAGCTTGTGGCTCTATGGTGCCCCCCTCGGGTATATCTTCACACCAGTATTTTTATATATTCCAGAAAAATTATATGTCAAATTTCTGCTCCATCCGAAACTTTATTTCTGCACAAAAATAACACTATGGTAGTTCTGCTGAAAATAACATCAGTCCGGGTTAGTTTCATTCAAATCATGAAAATTAGAGTAAAAAATAAGAGCAAAAGTGTTTAGAAAATAAGATACGTTTAAGGCGTATCACTTGTTCTCTCAAAACTTCAAGCCCCTAAATTTTTCTTAGAATTTCATTTGAACAAAGTCATGGTTCATGATACGTCCCAAACGTATCTACTTTTCCAATCATTTTTTCTCTTATTTTGGACTCTAATTTACATGATTTGAATGTAACTAATCCAGACTGACGTTGTTTTCAGCAGAATTGCCATGGTGTTATTTTTTGTGCAGAAATAAAAGTTCTCAGATTGAGCTGAAAATTTACTGAGAATTATTTCATAATATATATAAAATATCGGCGAAGGAAATTACCAGAGGAGAGCCACCAGGGCTCCACAAGCCCAGGGGGCGCGCCCACCCCCCATGCCGCGCCTGACAGGCTTGTGGGTCCCTGGCAGCTCCTGCAACCCTAACTCCAAGTCCATAAGTACCTATTCGTTCAGAAATAACATCAAAGAGAAGAAATCATCGCGTTTTATGATACATATGTAACGGCCAGATAATTAAACTACAGTAATCCCATGCTAATGATGTCATGTCATCACTTTTGTTATTGCTAGGTCCCAGGTTGATCCAAACCAAACCAAAATTCAAATTTAAAATAAAGTCAAACAATAAAAAAAATCCAAAGTCAATACTAAAATGTTCAAATTGTGGTAAATAATCATTTGTTAATAATGGTGGTGAACCAACATTTTTATAAAGTATTTAAATGCACTAAAATAAATAAATCAATGGCTAAAACAAATATTTAAATGCCTTTTAAAATGATAAAAATATGCAAATTATTTTAATTTGCACAAAACTTTTAGTGGCTGTGGTATATTTAGGATCACTAATGTAGGAGCTAATTGTATATTTTATAAGGTCACAATAAATAGGAAATAAAACAAAACAGAAAACTTTTTCAAAAGAAAAACAAAACAAAAGTAAAAAAGGCCACAACCCCCTGCCCCCCGGGCCTCAGCCAGCCGGCGCAACCCAGCTAGCCAGCCCACACTACAAAAAAAAGACACATCCGTGACATTTTGGGCCGAACGAAAAAAAATTCTGTCATACATATGACACTTCTATGACGATAATTGTGACAAACCCGGTATCATCATAAATGTGGTGGGCTCCTACTTCTATGACAAAATTATGACAGAAAATGGGCTTTTCGTCCTGGGCGGGCCGGAGACGCAGCTGCATGACATTCTTTGGGCCGTCCATGACGGAAAAAAACCGTGGTAGAAGCAAGGGCGAGGAAAATTTCGGGGAGTTCCCGGTTACGGTGGGAGGTCGGGGGCCGAGCGATGCGCGTTTCTCTCGTACACGTACGCGCGTGTGTGCGAGGCGTTGGCTCTAACTAAACCCGAGCGAGGCGTTGGGCTCTAACTGAACCCGAGCGATTGCACTGCAGGCTACGCGTTACTGAACCCGAGCGACCGATCGATGGCTGTTAACTAAACCCGATCGAGCAATTCCTTCGCTACTGCTGCTAACTGAAGCCGATCGATTGGATGAACAGTG
>NC_057808.1:538125793-538212586 GCF_018294505.1 Triticum aestivum | reverse complement strand
CCCGATCAACAGGACCCCCGTTTCGACCGTAGGAGGTCCGTTTCCTCCGTTTTGCGGTACGCCACACCCCTCCCGATCAACAGGACCCCCGTTTCGACCGTAGGAGGTCCGTTTCCTCCGTTTTGCGGTACGCCACACCCCTCCCGATCAACAGGATCCCGTTTCGAACGTGGCCGGTCGAACACAAGGCCATTTCCTGCATTGTGCGGTACGTCAGGCCTCGTTTCCATCGCCTGTTCCGTCCAAGCCCTCCCGATGAACACCACCACGCATTCCGTTCCGACCCAGCCGGTTGGCTCCCCATGAATACGACGACGACGCTGTTTCTCTGTTCCGACCCAGCCATGTACACGAGCCCTGGCCGTACGTAGCGAGTAGGCGTTCGAGACCCCGCCCGTATGTACGTACGTGGCCGTATTTTCTCACCCTGGCCGTTGTACGTACGTGTACATGCTACGTGCGCGCCTCTACATCGACCAGTATGTACGTACACATTCGCGACCAGAATGACAACGTACGCTTTGACCAGGTGGGTCCCGACTGTCAGGCACTTCCTTGCCTGCGAAGATGTAGCTGGTGGGTCCCAGCAGTCAGGGGGGCGAATCATTTTTTTTGCCCGGACGCACTTCCTTGCGTGCGAAGATGTAGCTGGTGGGTCCCAGCAGTCAGGGGGAAACGTTTTTTCGCGAAATACAGTGGCCCGTCCGATGGGTCCCAGCTGTCAGGTGGAGGAATCATTATTTTCCGCGTAATAAGGAGGCACTTCCTTGCTGCGGCCGTGGACCCAGCTGTCAGCCTCTCCACGTACAGTCCACGTCCGTTGGAAGCCGTTCCTTGACCATGTTGACCACGCCGCGCCGAGAGCACCAGGGCGGTGGACGACGGCGAGGCCTAGGAAGGGGACGACGCGGAGCCGGTGAAGACGCGGCAGTGGATGCCCACGCGTAGAGGACTACGAGGGTTCACTGGTTTGCTGCGGCGTGAGGCTGCCGTCGCCGCAGAATAACAGGGGGTGTGGGTGAGTGGAGTGGAGGGATGGCCTGGCCAGCGGTGGGAGTAGTATGGGGGCGGTGAGGCCTCCGCGGCAGCACAGCCGGCCACGGGAGGCAGGAGCAGGCGGCACGACCGGCGCTGCTTTGGGCGGCTGGAGCAAGAAGACCAGAGGTTGAAGAAGCACTACGGCCGTTGGATGGACATCGTACGGTCAGTCGAGCTAGAATCGTGCATATTGACTAAGTTGACAAAGCCCTTTGTCCCCGTCAACTTAGTAGGCCCACTATACTGGGTCCCAGCTAGCAGGGGGAGTATTCATTTTTTGTGCGTAATAAGGAGGCACTTCCTTGCGTGCGAAGATATAGCTGGTGGGTCCGAGCTGTCAGCGGCGGTAACGTTTTTTCGCGAAATACAGAGGCCCTTTCGGTGGGTCCCAGATGTCAGGTGGAGGAATCATTATCTTGCGCGTAATAAGGAGGCATTTCCTTGCGTGCGGCCGTGGACCCAGCTGTCAGCCTCTCCACGTACAGTCCACTTCAGATGCATGTCGGTCGTTGACCACGTTGACCACGCCATGCCGAGAGCACCAGGGCGGTGGACGACGATGAGGCCTAGGAAGGGAACAACACGGAGGCAGGGAAGACTCGACAGTTGTTTCCCATGCGGAGGGGAGTACGACTGTACGAGGGTTTACTGGTTCGTCTGCCGTCGCCGGAGAATAACAGCAGGTGTGGGACTGTGGGTGAGTAGAGGGATGGCTAGGCCAGCGATGGGAGTACGGTGGGGTGGTGAGGCCTGCGCGGCAGCACAGCCAGCCGCGGGGAGGAGGGAGCAGGCAGTCCCGCCGATGCTTGTTTGAGCGGCTGGAGCAGGAAGAGTAGAGATTGAAGAAGCACGACGGCCGTTGGATGGACATCCAACAGTATACAGGCCATCTGTGGAAAGCCTCAAATCTGTGGAAAACACCATACAGGCCATCTGCCATTATTTTAAATAATTTACAGCCCATTTGCTAATTCTTACGGGTTTTTTGGAGCCCATATTCTTTTTGTTAGCATCACAGCCCATATTGTGGCCACGGTTAAAAAATTATACGAAATTTTGCATATGTCGGTGCGGTCTGAACTATTTTTAATCTCGAAATTTCGAGTCACATTCAGACTGATTTTAAAAATAAATGTATATCAATATAAAATCCAATAAATTGTCCACGCATAAAAATCAATGCAATTTAAAATCTCGAAATGAAAAAAAGATATTTGAAACTAATTGCCGGTTTGATGTGTTTTAAAAATGTACAACCCATTTCTCATTACTGATAAGCCATTTTCTCGGCCAGCCGAATGAAGCTCTCCTCGTCTTGAAAGATTTGCAGCCCAACAGGCCTGATAAAGCGACTTACTTGACAAATCACAAAAAAATTGGGCTAGCCATTTTCAAAAAGAAAAAAAACTACGGGGCTGGTCTGTGGTAAACATAAAAGAAAAGGCTGTCTAGACAGGCCAGAGTGTCCCGCACAGCCCAGTTGACACCCTGCTTCCGTCTCAAAAACAAATTAGATAAATGCCACTCCAATTATGGCGATTCATAAAAATGCCACTGCAGTTTCCAAACTTTGAAAAATGGCACTGCAATTTTTGCAAACTTTGAAAAACGCCACTGCAGTTTGCAAACTTTTAAAAACGCCACTCCAGACTTCAAAAAATGCCACTAGAAATGTTATGAAATGGCATTTTTCAAAGTTTGGAAATTGCAGCGGCATTTCTCGGATACACCAGATTCGGAGTGGTATTTATCAAATTAACCCAAAACAAAAATAACTGGGCGAGCTGCTGGGTCCCTGGTGTCAGCCGCTCGTTGTGCAATTCTCTCGTTTATTGACTATGTTGACAATGGCATGGGACCCAGATGTCAGAAATCCACTAGGAGGAGCCATTTTTTTATTGGCTTGAAATAAGGAGGCACTTGCTTGCGTACAGCCATGACCTTGGCGGGTCCCTGCTGTCATCCTCTCCACGTACAATCATCTCCTGATTGTGTACGGGACAACTTGGTAGGCCCACAAGTCAGCCTCTAAACCCGTGGAGGACAAAACAACCCATTTAAAAAAATAACAGCCCATTCCATACGTTCAAACGAAAAGTTCAACATTCAGAGCAAAGTAACAGGTCTGATCCACATATAGAGTACTGAACTTCCACATTGACAACCATCATAGCCAAGTTAACTATCTACTCCCACTAATACTCTAGTAGCATACAAGTACTAACTTACTCTTAGCTAACTAGACGATGCCGGCCGCCATCTGTGGTACACGCTAAACGCCGGCACCGGCGTCCTGCGCCTCGCCTCGGACTTGCAAGAGGTGCGATAGGGCGCGTTGCTCGCGCGCGTTGGCCCTTTCCATGCCGGCGTGGTCCACCGAAGCTTCGGCTTCCAATCGAGAAACCCACTTGGCGAGCTGGTAGTAAAAATCGGCGTCGCGAACGCGTGCGTGCCCGACAGCCTCCAGGGCTATTTGCCGGGCGCCGGCCTCCACGTAGTCGGCCCAGTTGCGGGCGCTCTGCTCGCGACTCAGAGCGTCGGTGCGCTGCTGCTCCATGTCCCACTGGCGGCGCAAATTGGCGATATGCTGCTCCTCCGCCAGGCGGTCGCGCTCCAACAACTCCTGCTCCTCCGCCAGGCGGTCGCGCTCCAACAACTCCTCGATCTCCGCATTGCCATCTAAAGACAGATAGAATGCCTCCTCTCTCCGTCTGCCTTCCGGTGAAAAACCGAACACTAGTTCCGGCGGTGACCGCCTCCGGTGTCGCCTACCACGGACGGGCGGGGGCATGGCGGACGTGGCGAGCGACGTCGGGCCAGTAGGGGCTTATGAGGATATGGCAAGTTGGGTCACGGTGCCACCGGAGAAGGCCGGGAAACAGTACTTATAGGCGGAAGGTAGCGCGACGGTCATCGGAATTCAATGCATAATGGCTTAGCGCGCCAGCTTGCCGTGGAAACTAGAGAAACTGAAATTATGACTGTGCCGTCCCGTCCTGTCTGGGTCGCACGCCGGCATGACGGTCAAACGAGTGCACTCGAATCATCTCCCTCCTTGTCAATAATGATTCCACGGATTTAAAAAGCCCGCAACAATTAAAGCGCATCTTTTTTTGCATCAGTTAGCTGCCTTAATTACGGCCGGCTGCATGCAGGCACTCAGAATCGCTCGCAGCCAGTACGCGAAGCAGCATGCAACGAGCAGCCGAGGGCACGCATGCAGCCACTTAAATCGCTGGAATTAATTAGGCTTAAACTTCTGCATGCCGTTAATTATTGCCATGCCTTGGTCTTGCTGCTTTGCTCACGGGACTAATAAACCCGGACGGAGGGAGTACCTTGGTTGGTGAGAGGTTTGAATTAAGCCCTGCAAACTGGAAATGAGGTAATAGTACGTGCGTGATCCGCTATTTATTCATGTAGGATCGAGTAGGTCGTTTCTTGAATTGAGCCCTACAAACCGGAAAGGAGGTAGTACGTGCGTGATCCGCTATTTATCCGTGTAGGATCGATAGTGTAGCTTGTCAGTTTCTTCAGAGGTAGGCATTTTTATTCAAAAAACTGCCACTTCGCATCTTGCGTCGCAAATAAAACTGCCAGGAGCGCATTTCTAGGCTAGCTAGTGATCGATCAGTAACTTGTAAACACTGAGCGAACAGAAATAAGTAATGGTTAATGCATCTCAATGATTCACAGATCATATACAAATATGTAGCTCCAAAAGCAAAGATTAGTCACTTCGGATCTTGCGTCGCAACTAAAACTAACTAGTACGATTCCCATACATAAGATCAACATGTTAATGCATCTCAATGATTCACAGATCATATACAAATATGTAGCTCCAAAAGCAAAGATCTAGAAAAAAACATCTGTTCTTCCTACTAACATGGATGCTTCTCTTGGCCAACATTCAGTACAGACTGAAAGACAAATTTGTTTGTGAAGTCTACAATTCCTCTTGCAAACGTAAGTGGTTTCACCAACAGCTGGAACCATGAGAATGAACCACACATGATGGAGGAACATCCACTGCAATATGATTTGGTCTTCTCTCGATCACACCTCGAGACTATTGTCGGAATACAAACTTTAACTTAGGCAAAATGATGCCCATTGTATAACCAGACCAAAGCAATGAAGCACCTAGTGTTGGCCAATAAATAGTACAGTACTACTTTTCTGCAGTCCATGAAGTGACTATCCAATCTTTCTGTGTCTATTTTCAAATGGCACTGCATGCAGTGACTATACTATTCTCTTGTGCAGTTCAACCAAAATTGCGGACACTTTGTTTGTTTGCCAAATAGCAACGGGCAGACATCTCTGTCTGCACAAATATCAAGCAGCTAGTAGACATATACCACACCATGTATTTTCGGTTTAAACATGTCTCTTCCGCTTAGCATCTGTCATGTTCTGCACTGGACAATCTGATACAGTTATGTTTTGCCCTGGACAATTTCATACTGAATTGATTTGCTGGTTCAGAGCAGAAATATAGCGCCTATTCTTCATCAGACCAAGGATATCCATGTTCGCAGTGATGGAAGAGGTGAAATCGATACAACCGAAATTGAGCATCCAATCATTGAATCCTATCCTGCACCTCCAATGTAGGTCCACCCTACCAATAAATTCACATGCAAACCACTAGTATTACTATCTAATGACAGTACAAAAAGAGTAGCAAGATAGTAGCAAACCATGTACCTTCGTAATGAACAGCTCATAGTGCCACCAATTGGATATAAAGGTTTGGAAAAAAACATGCTCCTAATGTTGAACCAGTTGGACTTTTTGTGCAGTTACACTAAAATCGAGCATCCCTGTTTGCATAGATATTGAAAGTGTGATTACTATAAAAGTGGCACTAGTTGAAGCATAGACTCACAAATATAAGCATTCCAATTTCTTAATGGGAAAAGGTAGCAAGACTGTTTCTAACCACCTGTTTGAAGGAATAAATAAAGCAACAACGGCTGATGTCAGGAAGGCATACATAGTTTTTTTTGAAAAACTGAGCCATTCCTGACATTTACTCTTCTTTTAAGCAAATTTTGTGCAGTTCTACTAAAATAAAATGCCATCACCGCCTTGACAATTCAGTGACACTGTACAAAAGGAAATGACTTAACATTACATCATGATGTCAGGTATGTAGTCGACAGACATTAGAGACAAACATACAGACCTCCTCCGATAACATAATGAACATTAATTTTAACAAAGGTGTGACTAGCTTTACCGGGATAATTTGAGTGAACTCTACACCCTCTGTTCCTTAATATAAGACATTTTCGCGGTTCAATTTAAAGTACCCAAACGCCTAGTGTTTAGAAAAACAGGTAGTAGTTTTCTTGAGCACATATCTGGGAAAGCTTGCCACACTTTATTTATGCCCATACTCTAATGCAACACCATTCGGATACTACAAATATACACTAATCCAGTGGCTAGTGCAACAGTAGAGTAGTTAGTTTATTACAGGGTACAATACAATGGTTTTACTGAACAGATTTCAATAAACTCTAGCACTGAAAGGTTTCTATAAGAATTAACAATACAAAATGTAAAGGTAACAAGTTTCAGCATTGGTATACTAGCTGTGCATGAGCATTAAACCAAATACAAAAGTCTGAAGGTAACTAGCATTATTAACTAATGACAGTATAAAAAAATTGCAAACCATGTACCTCCAAGGTAAATATCATTTCGAACTCGGGGGACCTTAAAAATTGCTATCCCAATCTTGATAATCGATCAAACATAAAAACTTGATCGAACGGATCAAGAGAACAGCCGGAGGAGGAAGTGCCCACTCTTGACCTTTCCTCTTGTCTTCATAATTGTTTGTGCAGTTTAACCAAAATAAAATGACATCAGCGCCTTGGCATTTTGGTGACACTCTACAAAAAATCAACTTATCTCATGAAAGTGAGGTATGTAATCTATAAGCATTAACAGTGCAAAAATCTGAAGGTAGTAACAAGTTTCATCATTGGTATACTGGCTGTGCAACATCATTAGAATGCCTTAGCTGAAAAATCTTTAATACATCCACAATCAACAGCTAACCCTGAAATAATCCAGTGACATTAAATGGCATTGCATAAATTTATCGGTGGCATTAGACTGAGAGCGGCATTAGTTAAATGTGGCATCACTTTAGCAGTAGCATTGCTTGACTTGACTGCTGGCGTTATACTAACAGCAAAAAAAGTGGCAATAAGAGCATGGGAGGCCCATTCGGACAGTGGGCGCACCAGTACGATGTACCTCCACGGACGCAGAGTGGTGAGGAAGGTATGGTTACCCAGAGCAACAAATATCCAGGCAGCATATGTGGATTACGTCCCATTTTTGTTCTCTTTAGCCACCTTTTTCCTATGTGAGGACAACAAACTGATCGACCTGCTCATTCTCTATTGCGTTGTCATGCCTTTCTACCCTTCTTCAACCAAGAGACATGAGACTCGTTCCTTAGCTACTGATTTCCCCTTTTCAACCTAGATGCGGGTTCGATGCCTACTCTCTTGGACAGTACAGTCTCCCTTCCTTTCCTTATTCAACCCAGACATGGATTAGTCTGCATGAAGTAGGGTTTCCTTTAATAGTGCAAATTATGGTTTTCGTCTGCGTGGCCAGCAGAGCAGAGGATAGCAAATTGGGAAGATGGTGGAGTGGAAAAAGATCCACATGCAACGACGCGGCAGATGGGGCAATAGAACAAGGGTATGGTTCGAAAAGAGGTAGCATACCTGAGGGTCGGCGGGAAGTGGCTTCGCTCGTGGTCGTCGTCCTCCGCACACACTACGGCAGCAAGCTTGGGAACGGAGGCCATCCCGCGCGGGCGCTAGGTCTGAGAGGATGGCCTTGTCGTCAGTGCGTGACCTCGCTCGCCGACGACGAGTGCGTTAACGCTGCACGTCTTTTCTTCCCCGGCGGATCTGTGACCACCAGTGAGGAGGGAGAGAGAGGCCGTCTTTTTAGATCTGGAGAGAGGGTGGTAGTGTGAGAAGCAAGTGGGCAGCCCTTAGCAAGAAAGCGCTGAAGCTCCAGCCTATATATCTTTTTTATACTACTAGTACTGGAGGTGGAGTAGTGATAGAGTAGTTTATATTTTCTCTGCATACAATACCAGTTAGCCGTGCTTCAAAACTGAACGGCACGCCATTAAAAAAATAAAGGTCGATAACTAATGCGGCACCTCGAGCTAACGCGGCCAGATCGCATTTTGCACGAGAAATTACACACCATGTTTCGTTGACATGTGGTCCCGTTCTGACATATCAGTGAGACGACGGCGAGTAGTAGTATTTCCGAATGGACGTGTAGGCCGGGGCGCCTCTTCGTGAACCGTGGCAAACTGGCAACCGTCCACCGACTCTTCGCCTTTCCCTCTCGATTTGGAACTGTTGTCGCATGCTCTTCCTCTCCCTCCTCCATTTTCCTTCAGCCTTTCACCCTTTCTTCTGCCATTGTTCGATCGTCTTCTCCATGGAGGGAACAGGCCGGAAACGACCCCATTATTCTTGCCCCGATCTGAAAGATGACGTGGTGGAGGAACTCATTGATTGGTGCGACATCATCACCTCGGCTAGCATGGAAGGTTCGTTCAAGCCCATTCTCGACTCGACTAATAACATCATTACAAGGAACCCAAGAGTCAAGGAGCGGTTTGATCTCCCCTATCTTCTTCGCCGTGACCCTGATGACTGGCGCCGGGACGACGGAGGCCTCGCCCTGTGCAAGTTAATGCCGCTTGATAATGATACGTATGATGTTAACGATGTTAAGATGCCATCGCTTGAGGGTAAGGCTTGGGCAGGCGCAAATGGAGATTGGGTTGTTTACATTGGGTCCAACTGCGAGTGGGAACTTGTGAATGTGTACACTCGTGACCGGGTTCCACTTCCAAAAATCTCAGCATACTGCCCAGAGGTTGAGCACACCGATATTGTACGCACGTTCAAATACGATCATGGTGACTGTCTTCTACGGAAGATAGCAATTTGTCGAGTTCCCAACCGCTCTTGGAATTACAACAACTATGAAGTTGTTGCTATCTTCGACAAGCTTGTTGCCGTCCTTCGTGGTTTGACTGGATGGATATTGCTCAAAAATCACTTTCTGTACACGGATGAGTACTGTGATGCAATTCAATACGAGGGCCTTGTGTTTGCTGCCACCACTCGTGGCACTGTTTTTGCATGGAATCCTTATGATTTCGGTACGTTTGTCTTCCACCGTAATTATAATTGTTTCATCCACATGCATGCGGGTTAGCAAGTTTCCCTTTACTAATTAACCTTCTTCTTGTGTTTTCCAAGGTCCTGTGAACATTCCACCACCTATACTTGAATTTTTTTATAACCAAGGGGGAGATGACGATGGTGATGATCACGAGCATGAGGACGAGCAGCACCCATATACTCTGTGGCGCCTGGCAACTAATTACGATGGATCACCTCTTCTTGTGTGTATACAGCCCACTGATGATGTTACTACTAAGGAAGCAGGTGTAGTCTCCCATGGTCGCACTCTCCGGACCTATTCCAACACCCGTTGCATGGTATTCGGGATGGATACTAGTGTTCTAGCGCCAACTCCTTCTCCCTGGTACAGAATTGATAGTCTTGGAGAAAACTCGCTCTTCCTTGGACAAAACTATCCAATGATGGTGAAAGGCGATCCAACTGCTGTTGACACAATGTTACTACCATTTATGAGAAGCAACTGTGTCTATACCTCGGACATTTGGGTGGTTCCCTACCCTGGTACTGATATAGTAGGCCGCTTCAGCCTGGATGATCAGTCCTGCGTTGGTCTCCAGATCGACAATGGATGGCCCGTCCCAGAGAATCACTTGTGGTTCAAAGCAAGCATTTCCAACGCCGAGGAATGGTTGAGTTGAAGTTCATTTCATTGCTTGTTATTTGTTGTGTGGTGAAAACTTTAGTATTTATAATGTATCCTCGTTGTCGATGTGGGTTGATGACCTGTTGTATGTAATAAAATGATATGCCTGTGATAAACTTACTAAATTTATGAATGGCTTTCGAGTCGCTTCTCTGAGTGAGTGGTGCGACGAGGCAAAAGAATATTTTCCCAATACATAATTGTACGTGCATTGCAACAGGTTATCGGATGAGGCCAATCAACAATAGTAGTACACTATTTGTACTAGCTTCACATGCTTCGCGTGTCGGGCGGGTGTTTTCACTGTAGCCATATGTTAATACTGTGTTCGCTGTACGTAACCAGCACCTCGAATCCTCGATACTAGTAGTATATAGTAAGTAGTAGGAGTAGTAGGGTGGCATGGGCCAGAACAAGCATTCACGTCCAGGAGTACGACACACGCCACCACCACGACATCCATCTGACACCATATTATTTCTTGGAGTCCGTGTTAGAGCAATCTCTTCAACCTCGTCGTTTCTCTAACTTCAGCCATCGCGCGGCGGGCGAGGTGGGGGTTTGCCGATAGTCGGTTTCCTCTACTGCGGTCCCACTTGTAAGGCCAACTCCAACACACGACCCCAAACGGACCTTCATTTTGCACGAACTCCAACGATAATTTTGACTAGACAAGCAAGACCAAAGAAAACAAGAACCACAAGAATACATTTTACTACTCCTGTAAGTTGGATTAGTGCCTTCTCGATGCATTCATTGTTGATCTGCGGAGGCTCGATCTTGCGTGCTTCTTTCTTCTTCGAGTGTAAAGAAGTAGACGTTGCTTCCTCGCATCTAGTCTCATGTCTAGCCTCTATTCTAGTAGGAGTATAAACAAGTGCACTAGTCTCATCTCTAGCCTCTATGCTAGCTAAAAGTGCTAGAACATCTACTAAATTGCGCTCTATCAATATATGGATGTACTCTTCTTCCCAATACCAAGACTTGCATCCATTCTACTCCCTCCGTTGCACAATACATGCCTTCTATTTGTCAAAATATATATGTATCTAGACATGTTTTAGTATATAGGTACATCCATTTTTGGACAAATGGAAGTCAAGTATTTTGGAACGGAGGGAGTACACAATAAATTTTTTAAGTTAGCACAACTAGTCTAATCCGAGAGCACAACAGAAGATTTGGTCGGGTTCTTCCTCCTTTTGCCGACACGTGGGACATCCAGCATCCAGGTCGTGTCATGAAAGAAAATAGAGTGGTAGTTGAAGCCACGAGATGTGCATCTTGGGTTAAACTGTAAATAGAATCTTACTACTCTTGAGTAACTCCAAAAGCGGCCACCGAAGATCTTTATTGGATTTGTTTTTCATCACCAGCACGTCGAGGTGAAAGATGTGCAGGTTCAGTGGGTCCTCTTGCGTTTTCACTGACATGTGGGACCGCATGTGAGCAAACAGACGATGGGCTCCACGCGTCCGTTGTCTGGCTGAGAAGAGAGATAGAGGAGGGCTGAGCACGGACTGCAGGAAATTTGTTCTACGTACCTCGATATAGGCTCGATATAGTGGGGTGGCATGGGCCATAAGTAGCATTCACGTCTAGTAGTACGGCACACGCCACCCACACGAGTCCCATCCAACACCAATTTTCTTGGAGTCCGTGCTACAGCCATCTCTTCTCCCTCCTGTTTTCTCAGCCATCGCACGGTGGGCGGGGTGGGGGTTTGCCGATAGTCGGTTTGCTCAACTGCGGTCCCACTTGTAAGTGAAAATGCAACACCGCACGCATTCCCGCTTGAGCGGCGTGCCGGACCAACCGTGTGGGGGTGCGACCCGAACACGGCAGGCTTTTCCTTTTGAACTCGTAACTTGTAAAATTTGGTTCTGCTCCATGGCGCGACCGATAGATAGAAAATAACGATTTTGCCTAGAGTAATGAGAAGTTTGGTTCTGGCGCTGTTCATGCATGGAGTACGTACGAAAATTATGAAGTTGATGCGAAAGGTAAGATAATTACTAGTAGTATAATATACTACTACATGGATTTGACGGAAAGATAAAAATACATACGGATCCATCAACGACATCCTCACGCCCTAGTGCGCCGGGTCACCAACCGACATGGGAGGAGCAGCGGCGTTGGCGGCGAGCTCAACGTGCTTCTGAACAATGCCGTCCAAGGTTGCCCTGCGGTCCAAGAAGGCCAGCGTCCTATCGTCCTCCTCTTGCATGTAGTAGTCCTTGTGGACGATTTACGCGTAGACGTGGGTGATTATGTCAATGGTGTATTGCTGCGCCAGGCGCTGCGCGGCGAGCGTGACCTCGAGGTGGACATTCTCCGGCGCGACGGCGGGCAATCGCAGGGCCACCAGTGCGTCGAAGAGGTTGTCACCATAGTGGACGTTGAGGGTGGCGGGCATCACAGAGCCTGGGCGCGTCGGCTGGAGGCGTACGTCAAAGTCGTCCGCGAGCTTCTTGACGACGGTGAACTTGTCGAGGAAACCGACGAGGACCTCGTCGAACAAGGAGACGAAGCTGTCGTCCAAGCGGCCCCTCGCCCTGGCGGCCTCAAGCAATACTACCTGGAGACGTTCCTCGGTGCCGGGCCACAGGCCGGCGTCGTGGACCATCTGGCACAACCGGCTGATGCTCGCGCTCATCGCCTCCATGGGTCTAGCTTAGCTTCTAGTCAACTGATCTTGCGATTCGAGTGATCACTCTTGCCCTTGGTTAGCGTGCGTAGGTGCGTAGGATTTCGTACTACTCCTCGGCTCTCTACGAGCAAGTACAATAGAGTTGAGTCAGCGGGCTATAAGAAATAAACTACTCCCTCCGTCTAGGTGTGTAAGTCATCTTACGAAAACCAAATAATCCCAAAACATGTAGGCGCGGTGCATTAACTTCTACCTCATTTCTTGTTTCTTGACATATCAACCAATAAGAGATGAGGGTGTGCATGCTTTTAATGACTTGAGACTATCAAACATGACATTCAGTGGTTAGTTCATTGCATGCAATACTATTAATTAGCAAATAAACATTAGTGTCTCTCGTTTTCCCCTCCTCCTTGGTCACGGTGCACAGCCTAAGATGACTTACTCACCTAGACGGAGGGAGTAGTATATTTCTGCTTAGTTGGAGGAAAGAGAAGAGAGAAGGTAAGCGGGCTCTTCGTGAAGAGCCAGCTCTAGCACGCGGTCCTAGGCACTTTGTGAGAATGAAAGGTGGGCCACATAATAAAAAAGTAGTACACTCTTTTGATCTACTATTGTACATGTTGACTATAAGATGGGCTATAGATGACATGGCACTGGCTTATAGCCAGCAGCTGGCTATACTATTAACCATGCTCTACTGCACCTGCCTTTGGCTGTATGATAGGTGGGCCAGCCACCCCTTGGGCCCACGTGTCATTCACCCAAAGGCAGTTGCCGTAAGTCAATGAAGCTGCGTCCCCCTCCGTGCTGGTGCAGTATAGTCATCTCACCGGACCTCTAGTTGGGGCCAAACGAGAGAAGTTTGATGTTTACTGGTTTATTGGTCCCCTTTGCATTTTGCGCCAAGTTTTGACCTTTGATTTAACTAATAAAATGTTAATGCATGTAAACAAAAATGTTGTGTAAGTCACCTTATGAAAACCAAATAATCCCAAAACACTTAGGCACGGTGCATTAACTCCCTCCTTGTTTCTTATTTCGTGACATAACTACCAAACATGACATGCAGTGTTTAGTTCATTGCATGTAATCCTATTAGTACTCTAGTTAGCAAAAAGACATTAAGTTCTCTCGCCGATAGGAATAAAACACCATGTATTTATTTACAGAGGGAGTAGTACATTTTTTGTGACATGCATTACTAGATATTGCTAGTCAAATACTAAAATCCAGATGGACGTGGTAGTACTCCTAAATCCAGACAATGGTGCTACTAGTACTAGTAGTAGTACTACAAATGTAGTAGTAGGAGTACTAGCACTGTACTACCCGTTGGTCAAATTATTAGGTGCTGCTCCTCACAGTGAAGTGACAAGACTCTGCGCCGGAGATGACACCTGAGTATAGGCGCCGTGTTCGGCATACCATAGTCAGCCTCACCGTCTGCAGTCACTATCATCATGGCTGTAGAGCTAGCCTGCTTATAACTAGCCCTATTCGACATAATTTCCCGTGCGTAGATGCCCGTGCATTGCACGGAACACCAAGATTGGGGGTGGACGGCGCCGGCAGCGGCCATCGCGCCGGATTTTTCCACGGCCTTCTAGATGTGGTGGGGAGGAGATAAGGCTGATTGTGAGAGACAAGGCGTTGTTTGTAAATAGGGAACAAGTGCGGGCATCTTTTTGCAAAAATGGAGAAGCTTGGTTTGTATGCGTCAGATCTAGATCCGACGGCTATTGGTGAAAGATGGGAGGCACAACATCATCACCAACTCGGGACCTGTTTGATTCGCAGGATTTTGAAAACGCAGGAATAGGACACGACAATATTACAAGTTTCAAACTGGTATTACAAATGTTAGGAGTAATGCTGCACCTACGAAGAGGGAATTACTAGGAAGTTTACGTAAGAACTTTCGTTACTTTAGGTGGATGCAGCATTATCGTACAAACTAAAATCCACCGCCCTGACAAGTCACTAATGGGCAAATAAGTTTTCGAGTCTCTGGCCACTTGATGTTTCAAAAACAAATTCAGCTTCTGCGGAGACTTTGTCATTTAGGCTTAGACGCTTGCGGTGATCAGCACGCCATTCATTGTTGCGCCAGAGAATGCCAAACCTCATTACCTTGAGCACACTTGCCTCTAGAACAAAGAACCTGGCCAATTTAATCTCAGATGTGCTGCCTCGGTAGTCGATCAAATCAATTTCTGTAATATGGAGATCAAGGCATTCGATGAGATTGTTATAGTGCAGCACATTTTTCACTTTCGGGTCTTTTTTTTCTGCAAAAGAAGAGAACATATTAGAGCAGCTGGCTGTATAAGATTGCCGTGTCATCAAGAGGTACCAATATCATTCGCTCATACGATAGGATTGGCTGGCTAGTGATATTCTTTCACTCTCCCTCTCTCTCTCTCTCTCTCCCTCTCTCTGTTTCCTCTCATTTAACTAGGAGCACGTGAAGAGCTTGGGCATTTGTTTCCTTCCACTATGTGGCCGATGCCATATTTCGCAAAAGTATGCCACATAATACGCATCGATGTCAAATCAAAAGATTTTGGCACCGCTCTCGCGATGTGAGAGAGTTGGCACCGCTGTGCACACAGACCCACATGTATAAACAAATCAATCAAACCAACTACACCAGCCTCTCACTCTCCCAAACAAGTGTTTTTTATTGCCTCAGTCCTCTCTCTCCCACGCGTGAGTTAATTTGGCACCGGAGCAAAGTAGGTGATCCAGATTGGGGCACCGGGTGAGCAATGGAGGGGCATCGATGCCAAATGCATCACAAGTGAATTTGGCACATTTTTGGCCTACATAGCCCACTTTTGTACTCCCTCCGTCCCAAAATTCTTGTCTTAAATTTGTCTAAATATGGATGTATCTAGTTACATTCTAGTGTTAGATACATCCGTATCTAAACAAATGTAAGACAAGAATTTTGGGACGGAGGGAATACTACCTCGTATTTAGTATAAAATTTTGACCATAGATTTACCTAAGACAATGCCAATGCATGTCACTAAAAATTACACCATTTGAAATTATGTTCAAATACGAATCCAACGATATAGTTCTTAGTGACATGCATTAACATTTTGTCAGTTAAATCTATGGTCAAATTTTGATACTAAAAAATTGGAAGAGTAAACCAGGACGGAGGTAGTACTTGCTCTTAGGGTAACCATAGAGTTACTGGAGTAGTCTAAGTTACTTTCCACTATGACTAGCCTAGGCTACTATAGTAGTACAGCATAAAAACGATGCAGGTGATCACGTGAGAAAAAAATACTAAAAACATTTCTTTCGGTGCAGTGCGTAGATACAGTTTTGAACACTAAACTTGTCATCGTAATTTGGGAAAATTATGAAAATATTGAGCTATGTTGTGATTATCGTTTACTTATAGGAAAGAAGTTTCACCTCGATGAGTAGCTTCTCCGTGCACGGAAAGCATGTAAGGAATCCAACAACTTGATCCAGATTGGGGCCGATAGATTTTAGTGCTAAGATCTTCACTGTGCGCATGGACTGGGTCAAGCTTGTGGGAATCATTTTCTGGAAGACGGTCGTAAATACATCAAGAAGAAATTTAAAAATTTGAATTTCAAGAAGACGGAGAAGAAGATGAGTGCTGTACCTGAACGATTACGGATGCAATAAAGAGTTCGGAGAATTTGGTAGACGAGTACACCAACGCTGTCAATTTCGGCGCGTCAATGACCCTGATTTTTGTTGGACCTTCTAGATCCGATACAAGCAATCTCTCAAGGAAAGGCGCATTCTCAATGACCATAACGTGGAACAGCTGGAGTGATCTCTTCCCAATTGATGTCTTGTTGCGGGGCCAACAAGACACATAAATCCATCGGAGATTCGTCGAGGCGATGTGGAGGCTAATGAACCCGTGGATCTGCTCAAGACGAAGGTACTCGAGCGCAGTACAGCTGCGGAGCAGTGCTCCATAGCCTTCTTCGAGATGACAACGTCGAAGAGGTCGAGCTGCTTGAGTTGAGGGAGAAGAAGGGCGGGCGCAGCATTAATCTGGGGAAGATAGCAGGAGCTGAAGCTGGCGTGGCGCAGCGTTGGCGTGAGGCGGAGCGCGGACGGCGGCAGAGAGCGACATCGTCCAGCTTCAAAGCTGAGCTCCTCGAGCTGATCTAGGGCGGGGGATAAGAACCACTCGTCGAACTTGGGTTGGACCTTGCAGTTGGTACTGAACATGCGGATGTCAAGGCGTCTGGCTGGCCCAGGGTGCGATGAAAGGATCTTGGAGACTGCGGCCATGCGTTTGCAATCCCCATCGCAGAGGCAGTTGCCGGCGGTGAGGTTGAGGGGGACGCAGCGCCAGAGGGGGCGCCACCGCCGGGAGAGCAGGGCGGTCCGCACGGCAGATTTGGTGGGGAGGAGGCCGATGATGACGAGCAGCATGTCGTCGGGGAGGCTGCTGATGAAGTCCAGGCTCGCCGGATGCGGTTTTGGCTCGAGCCGCCCTGCTTGTTGGCTGCCTCGCCATCCATCTCAACCGGCGGTGACGTCGGTGTACAAGTGCTGGTGTGTGTTGTGTGCTGGGTGTGCGCGAGTGCGTCCTTCTGTGCATGCCGCCGCGCAGTGGTGAATTGTGCGCGAGTGCGTCCTTTGCGCGCAAGAATTTACCAGCGTGCGGGGTGCTACCCCGAGTGGTTTCAACTTTGTTTACTTCACCGCGTGTCAGATGGGCCTCTAGTTTACTTATTTTCACCCACTGCCACATGGGCCAGCACACGAAGATACAGAACACGAGCTGACAAGGCAGCATGTGGATTGGTTGACCGGTCAACTAAACAATATACGGAGCTATACGCTGACACAGTGAGCGTATAATCCGTCGGTATAGAGAGTTCGAGTGAGAGGGGAGGCCCGTGAGAGATAGCAGAGAGAGAGAAAGAGCTACTCCCTCCGTTCGATAATGTAGTTCCAACATTTTTTTAAGTCAAACTTTTGAAACTTTGACCAAGTTTATAAAGAAATTACTTATATCTACAATAACAAAGATAAATGATAGTATGAAGTAAGTACATGTTGTGATGAATCTAATGATCGTTCCAGATGTAAATGTTTTTCTCCACATATACCTGGTCAAACTTTTCTGAGGTTTGACTTTTCAAAACATCCATATGCTTATGGACGTGACAGAGTCCCTAACTAGAGAGAGAGAGAGAGTGAAAAAAGTGTGTGTGCGTGTGTGAAAGAGACATGGACAACACACGATAAAAGTAGAGAAAAAGCGTGCGTGTCTTATGCAAACATATCACACATGCATCTTCGACAATGGAGGCAAGGTGAGGAGATAGTGTGTGGTTGTTTGGAACCGAGAGAGCAAGACCCCTAGCATGTGGCCAAGAGGGGTCTGACAAACAAGGGAGAGAGGTCGAGAGAGACGTACGGAGAAAATGCAGACATGGGGAGGAGAGAGTGTATGTTTGTCATAGAGAGATCCCCTGGAGATCGTGATGGGACTACATGGGTGGGAGATCGAGTGACAAGGTGTGTGCGCGATAGAAGATGCCCCGAGAGATATCGAGATAGACGTATGGATGGAAGGAGACAATACGTGTGTTCCTGATGGCTAGTAAGAGATAATCATACTTAGGAAGGGGGGGAGTGCTTGCGCCTATGATGGAGTGAGGGATTATGGTACTTAGGGGGGTGCGTGTCACATGGAGAGAGAACAAGGGCGGAGAGTGTTGGATGGGTCTATATGTATAGCGCGAGCGAGACATGTGTATGTGTGAACCAGGGAGATATAAGGTCAGTTTGGCTTGCGTCTTGAGCATCTTTTGCCTGGCCTGGGGTTGTGGCTGGATTTCAGGCACGCTTGTTTGGTTGCTACCCTGTGAAAAAGAAAGCCCGCCTGGGCTGGGTTCCCTTGCACTTTAATTAGCCTGGCTGGACTCCAGACACTGCAAGTAGCCTGGCCCAGGCGACTGATTTCGAACGCCTGGCCGTGCCTGGTCGTGCGGCCACAAGGCTAACAACAACATGGATGGATATTAGCATCAAATAATTGCTGCATGGATTGATTGATGGGACGTTGATGCTTTGCCTGGCCCAGGCATGAACCAAACGCTTTAGCACCATAAAAGCCTGGCCAGGCAGAAATATTTTACATCTCACGTCCGCACCAGGCAGTACTGGCCATCAAGGCATGAGGGTCAGGTCACGAACCAAACTGACCAATAAAGTTTGAGAGAGATTGAGGAGCCCCGATAAGGCTGAGTGGTGCGTCAGATAGCTGAGAGGGGGAAAGAGATATTCCATCCACTCGATAATGCAGTGCATGTAAATTTTTTAGAAGTCAAACTTTGGAAACTTTAATCAGGTTTACGCAAACGTTATTTATATCTACAATACCAAAGATACATCATACAAAACTACATCTCATGGTGAATCTAATGGTATATGTTTGCCATACTAGATGTAATTGTTTTTCTCCACGTACATGGTCAAACTTTGTGATGTTTGACTTTTCAATAAATCTATATGCTATGGACCGAGGAGAGTGCCTAAGTCGAGACAAATCAAGTGCGTGTGAAGGAGAATGAGTGAGTGTGCAAAAAGAGTATGTGTGTGAAAGAGAAAGTGACAACAAACGATAAATTAGAGAGAGTGTGTGTGTTTTCGTTTCTTATGCGAACATATCACGCATGCATCTCTGAGATGGAAAAGCGAGGCAAGGAGATACACGAAGATAACTAGTGTGTGATTGTTTGCAACGGAGAGAGACACCCCTGTAGCACATGTCCAATAGAGGTCTGGCCAACAAGGAACAAAGGTCGAGAGGGACACATGGATGGCATGGACGCATGGGGAGGGAGAGAGGGTGTGTTTGTGATAGAGAGATCCCCTCGAGATCGTGAGGGGACTATATGGGTGGGAGATCGAGGGAGTGTGTGCGTGATAGAAAGATGCCCCGAGAGAAATCGAGATAGACCATGCACATGTTTGTGATGGAGACTAAGATTAGCTAGTCATATACATATAGGGGGGACTGCGTGTGCCTACAATTGAGTGAGAGACCATCGTACTTGGCTAGCTAGGCATGAGATTGTGTGTGTGTGCGCGTGAGATGGAGAGAGAATGAGGGAGAGAGATAGAGTTTTAGATGGGCCTATCGAGTGCGAGTGAGATATGCATGTGTATGTGTGACCCAGGTGGATGGAGAGTTTGAGAGAGAGGGGGGGGGAAGAGCTCCAAGACGACAGAGTGGTGCGTGAGAGAGTTACGGGCAAAGAGCCAAGGAATTTGTGTGCGTACAATGAGTGCACCCAAGATATCTAGCTTGGACTAGCTAGAGTATCATACATAGTGTGCGAGAGAGACCTATAGATGGTGTATATATGCATGCGAACTAGAAAGACCCCCCCACACACACACACAAAGAGAGAGAGAGAGATGGAGAGAAAGGGAGAGGGACCAACAAGGTTTTTGTGTCGGATGCGTGTGACAGAATTGAAGATTGTCGGCAAGAGAGAGAGAGAGAGAGAGAGAGAGAGAGAGAGAGAGAGAGAACAGGAGTCCGGGAGAGGGGGAGGTCGCGTTTTATGCATCAAAGACTGATATAAACCATGTTTCGATATAAACTTGCATTCAAATATTTAAATTGAAGAGCATGTTGTCTGCAATCCACACATGAACTGATATATGCGTATATCAAACAAGTTCATTAATTTGACTTTCAACATGTTCATGGAGTACTATAATACTGTACAACATGCTACTCGATTGAGGTGTTCAATTTTGGATTTAGTTCACTATTTTGACCTACTGAACGAGCTATTTCATTGAATCGAGATATTTCATTTTGGGTTTGATTCGTGTTTTTGAGTGGGTCAACTATTTGTCATATAGTAAATCGCTAGCAACGAGCATGTAAAAACACATTACTCCCGAGCATCATCTCTCCATCTAAAAAAGAAGTGGCAAGCTAATATTTCAAAATTTGATTCGAATCGACTTGGTAAGGTAGACGTGGATGCTCGTTCTCCCAAAATTTGAACGAACCGTTAAACATCCTCTCTGCTCGGTGGAATTCGCCCGAGCAAATAAATGGGAGACGCGAAATTACCGTCCTATGTGGGACACGCATCAATTGGTCCGTTGTACATCGAGGGTAGGTTCGTAACTTCATCCAAGCGCGCCTTCTCCTCGACCGAAATGACATGTGCCGAATAATTCATAAACCATGGTCGGCAAAACACGCTCTCCTCGCCCGAAATAGCTCGCGCCCACTATTTCAAAACACGCTCTCCTCGCTCGAAATCACTCGCGCCCACTATAGTTCAAAACACGCCCTCCTCGCCTGAAATCGCTCCCGCCCACTATTTGGGGAGAAGCAAAGTTACTCTACCATCCCCAACCCTCAGTACACAGACCCAAGCCGAGAAGCCTAAAGGCAGGGTAGAACTATAACTCCCCCTCACATTTCAGACAAATGCGTCCGTAAGACATGGTTCCACTCCCCTCCCAATTCCCCCCTCCCCCGCCCCCCCATTCATACCTCGTGGGCGCCAAATCACCTACTCCCCGGGAAGCTCCCTTCTCCCGAGCCGCAAAACCTCAGCCCCTTCTCCATGGCGCCCCCACCGCACCAATTTCACAGCCGCCCTCCTCCCTAATGCCGGAGACGCTGTCCATTTGCCGTCGTGCACTGGGCCATGTGCCTCGACGACGGTCGCGTGAACCGTACCGGAGCCGATTCACCCCCTCCGTTGTTCATGGCGCCGGAGCGGCTCCAACTTCGGATCCGTCCAGAGTCCCGGCGTTGCTTCCCCGTAGTCGTCGACCGTCGCGACATCGCTGTTTCCCTGCCGCCGGTCGCCACCGCAACCGCGTCGGCCTCACCGACTCAGCAGCTGGACCTGCCTACTTCACCATGCCGCCAAATAGGTCGCACCCTCATCTCAAATCACTTTATTTAGGCGTCAGTTGTCTGAATTTTTATTCTGGGCCAATCGATTCCCAATGGGAAGCAGCACCCCTCGAGGCGGCGGAGCTCCTAGGCTGTCGGTTGGCTGGTGTCTAACGTAAGGGCGCGGGGCCGCAAGTTCGCCGCGGAAGCAGCGCTTAGATGGCTATCTTTTAGAGTTGCGTGGGTTGAAGGTACTGCCGCCGCCGGATCTGGATGACGGGGAGTCTTTGTGGATTGGCCCGGGGTGGCGCAACCACGGAGTGCGGTGGGGCGGGGAGCGGGGTTTTGGCCGGAGCCACGGACGACGGAGGCAGGCTGCTCTGCCGTTGGTCGCTGGCTTTTCGGGGAAGATTCCGAACAGTGTCAGCCGGGAGGCACAAGACGGCCATCAAGCCATCCGGCGTAGATCGGACAGTACCAAAATAAAATAAAATCATGTGACCCCAATTTAGTCTTCAGTCAACAGACGTGTGACCACTCTCGTACCTTGCTATTGATCTCTTAGTGTATTTCTTCAGATCAAAGAGATATGTCGTTCTTAACATTATGCGTTATCTGCATCTTCAGACACACCGTCTTCCGACTCACCGCATCTGCTCCAACAAGGGAAGCATACACCAAAAGGGAGCTATAGTCCCCACTCAACAGTTCCCTGCATCAAATGCGCGTGCCCGACATGGACAGCCACAACAACTGCAGGGCCATCGACAAGTCAGCATATGATGCTCACTCCTATGGATGGCAGCCAGATAGGTTGTACCCTCATCTTACTTGTGTGCAACATTTATGGCTTTGTTATTCATCTAAGCATGGAAAATAGATCATCACATTTCACTGTATATTCATGCTGATCTCTTACGGGTCTTGTTCAGGAGTTAACGTTGTTCCATAGTTCAGCTAAGATACTTGTTCTTTAGGTAACATTGTTCCATAGTTATCATCCATCAGCCAATGCTATCCCACAGGCTGGTGATTATAGTATTATACCACTTCTAGTATTACCTATGTTGTTCTTTAATACTTTTGTGTGCCATCTAGTTAATCTCGAGTACAAACGATACATATTCTGTAGCTTTCATCTGTGTTCTCCCTTTAGTTTATGAGACCTGTTGCTGCTAGTTAGCCCCAGTCCTACTATTTATGTCGTCTCCTACAGGCACTCGTTACATAAATCTAACTATTAGTTGTCTTCCATGCATGTCAGATATAATTGCACACACTGATATATCCACAAGAACCTCACGGAGCAATGTAAAGGCCAATAAACTTGATGTCAATGATACCCAATATGATGGAACATGTAAAGGCAATTCTTCAGAAGACTTGCAGAAAGATGATGAATCCTCTTCACCCCACAAGGTCCTTGCTCTAACTTGGCCTGTGATATGGGTACAACATGCATATAATGTCCTGGAGTGTATCTACTCTGTTGCAATGCCATGTGCTTAGCATGCTGATCATGCATGTAAATATGTCATGCCTTCCTGTTTTTCAGTACATATTCCATTCATGATAACATGTTTTCAAATTCAAGTACTGTCATTCTACTCTATCGCAATGCCATCTGCTTAATTTGGACATCATGCTTCTGAATATCTTATACATTGTTATTCATCAGTATGTACTTCATCTGTCTACCATACCATGTTTTTTACATTGAACTGCTGTTCTAGTGCTCTGTTGCAATGCCATCTTAGTTTCCCAATCATACACGTGTATGTTGCCTTAGTTATTTATGTATGTATTCCGCTAGCATACAGTTTTACATTCAACTAGTGTTTTTTTGCTGTGTTGTCCTGTCGTATCCCTATCTCTTACACCATACTCCCACCGTCCGGATTACATGTTGCCGAAATAGATAAAAAAGGATGTATCTAGAACTAAAATACGCCTAGACCCATCCATTTTTTTTGGATGGAGGGAATACATGTCAATATGTCATGCCTTTCTATTCTTCAGTACCTATTCCATCTCTCTGCTGTAGCATGTTTTATAATTAAAGCACCATTCTTCTATACAAGGCATGCAAGGGGAAGACGACTATGTTAGAATCTGAAGGGTTACAAACAAGGCCTTTGCAAAAGATCCAAACGCCAGGAGATAATAAACCAACTCCAGTTTTTATAGATACTGCTCCAGCACAGAGAAACCCAACTCCTATTGATAATAAGCAGATTCCAGTGGCCAAAGAACTAGTCCGCTCCAGTCCAGCAAAAATATGTCAACTCCATTCTAAGAAGCGTGTGCGTATCCTTGCAACATGAAATTTTATAGCATGCTGATCATATTTTCTACATGTTTCTTACCCATCTCTCTTTTAGAAAATAAGCTTAATAGATAGAAGAATTTCTGCAATGGTATCGTTTATGAGGAAAGATTCTTGCAGGAATTCTCTATGCTCCAATGTAGATGTAAGTACCTGTTGTATATCACTATATTTTTACATCAGCATGTATTTTGTTAATCGGCGTGAATCCAACCTTTATCTGATCTAAATTTAGTTGTAGCAAAATGTATGATTAAAGGCCACAATGTTGATTTTTGTAAGGAAAACTGCCTGGTAGTTTTGCATCCTGAGCTGCATGAGTGTACTATCTCATATCAGTGGGTTTGAATACTTTGGTTCTACAGTGGGTTTTTCAGTGTTTCTTTTACTGTGTTGTCCTGTCGTATCCCTAGCTCTTACATCATACTCCCTCCGTCCGGATTACATGTCGCAGAAATGGATAAAACTGGAGGTATCTAGAACTGAAATACGGCTAGACCCATCCATTTATTTCTGGATGGACGGAATACATGTCAATATGTCATGCCTTTCTATTCTTTAGTACCTATTCCATCTCTCTGCTGTAGCATGTTTTATAATCAAAGCACCATTCTTCTATACAAGGCATGCAAGGGGAAGACGACTATGTTAGAATCTGAAGGGTTACAAACAAGGCCTTTGCAAAAGATCCAAACGCCAGGAGATAATAAACCAACTCCAGTTTTTATAGATACTGCTCCAGCACAGAGAAACCCAACTCCTATTGATAATAAGCAGATTCCAGTGGCCAAAGAACTAGTCCGCTCCAGTCCAGCAAAAATATGTCAACTCCATTCTAAGAAGCGTGTGCGTATCCTTGCATCATGAAATTTTATAGCATGCTGATCATATTTTCTACATGTTTCTTACCCATCTCTCTTTTAGAAAATAAGCTTAACAGATAGAAGAATTTCTGCAATGGTATCGTTTATGAGGAAAGATTCTTGCAGGAATTCTCTATGCTCCAATGTAGATGTAAGTACCTGTTGTATATCACTATATTTTTACATCAGCATGTATTTTGTTAATCGGCGTGAATCCAACCTTTATCTGATCTAAATTTAGTTGTAGCAAAATGTATGATTAAAGGCCACAATGTTGATTTTTGTAAGGAAAACTGCCTGGTAGTTTTGCATCCTGAGCTGCATGAGTGTACTATCTCATATCAGTGGGTTTGAATACTTTGGTTCTACAGTGGGTTTTTCAGTGTTTTTTTTACTGTGTTGTCCTGTCGTATCCCTAGCTCTTACATCATACTCCCTCCGTCCGGATTACATGTCGCAGAAATGGATAAAACTGGATGTATCTAGAACTGAAATACGGCTAGACCCATCCATTTATTTCTGGATGGAGGGAATACATGTCAATATGTCATGCCTTTCTATTCTTCAGTACCTATTCCATCTCTCTGCTGTAGCATGTTTTATAATTAAAGCACCATTCTTCTATACAAGGCATGCAAGGGGAAGACGACTATGTTAGAATCTGAAGGGTTACAAACAAGGCCTTTGCAAAAGATCCAAACGCCAGGAGATAATAAACCAACTCCAGTTTTTATAGATACTGCTCCAGCACAGAGAAACCCAACTCCTATTGATAATAAGCAGATTCCAGTGGCCAAAGAACTAGTCCGCTCCAGTCCAGCAAAAATATGTCAACTCCATTCTAAGAAGCGTGTGCGTATCCTTGCATCATGAAATTTTATAGCATGCTGATCATATTTTCTACATGTTTCTTACCCATCTCTCTTTTAGAAAATAAGCTTAACAGATAGAAGAATTTCTGCAATGGTATCGTTTATGAGGAAAGATTCTTGCAGGAATTCTCTATGCTCCAATGTAGATGTAAGTACCTGTTGTATATCACTATATTTTTACATCAGCATGTATTTTGTTAATCGGCGTGAATCCAACCTTTATCTGATCTAAATTTAGTTGTAGCAAAATGTATGATTAAAGGCCACAATGTTGATTTTTGTAAGGAAAACTGCCTGGTAGTTTTGCATCCTGAGCTGCATGAGTGTACTATCTCATATCAGTGGGTTTGAATACTTTGGTTCTACAGTGGGTTTTTCAGTGTTTTTTTACTGTGTTGTCCTGTCGTATCCCTAGCTCTTACATCATACTCCCTCCGTCCGGATTACATGTCGCAGAAATGGATAAAACTGGATGTATCTAGAACTGAAATACGGCTAGACCCATCCATTTATTTCTGGATGGAGGGAATACATGTCAATATGTCATGCCTTTCTATTCTTCAGTACCTATTCCATCTCTGCTGTAGCATGTTTTATAACTGAATCACCATTCTTCTATATAAGGCATGCAAGGGGAAGACGGCTATGTTAGAATCTGAAGGGTTAGAAACCAGGTCTTTGCAAAAGATCCAAACGCCAGGAGATAATAAACCAACTCCATTTTTCATAGATACTTCTCCAGCACAGAGAAACCCAACTCCCACGGATAATAAGCAGATTCCAGTGGCCAAAGAACTAGTCCGCTCCAGTCCAGCAAAAGAATGTCAACTCCATTCTAAGAAGCATGTGCGTATCCTCGCATCATGAAATTTTATAGCATTCTGATCATATTTTCTACATGTTTCTTACCCATCTCTCTTTTAGAAAATAAGGTTAAACGATAGAAGACTTCCTCCATTGGGATCGTATTCGAGGAAAATATCTTGCGGGAATTCTCTGTGCTCCAATGCTGATGTAAGTACCTGTTGTATATCACTATATTTTTACATCAGCATGTATTTTGTTAATCGGCGTGAATCTAACCTTTATCTGATCTAAAATTAGTTGTAGCAAAATGTTAAAGGCGCCAATGTTGATTTTTGTAAGGAAAACTGCCTGGTAGTTTTGCATACTGAGCTGCATGAATGTACAATCTCATATCACGCACATTACTGAATTGTAGTGCTTCTCTGGTTGCCCATTCATTCATTGTGTCAATGTTGCTTTTGTATTACCTTACCTGGCTGATGATAGTTGTGCCATATTGTGTTAATTTGGTGTAGGCTAGTTGCCCAAACGTTCGTTGTGTCAATGTTGCTTTCCTATTATCTAACTTGGCCAATGATAGCAATGCTAGTGTGTTAATTTTGTGCAGGCTGCTGAAGATAAGAAGACAAACTCTAAAAACAGCAAGGCAACCCCCATTGTTTCTTTCCAGTAAATCTAGGCCAGGTAATATGGCAATAACTCATGATTAATCTGTTTGGTTCCCGTCCTAATTTATGTTATGATGCAGTGGTCGAGACACTCTCCACTATCAATAATACAAGCCTGCCAAAATCGCCATCTGAATCTGTTCAGTATCCTCTGTCTCGAATGCAACGGAATAAATGTATGTTTATGAACCAATTAATGGCTGAAGCAATGATGGAAATGGTGGATGAATCAGAGGTGCAGAGTCGTGCGACACAACAACTGATCAATGTTTTCAGAGACAGTGTAGCAAAGCAGCAAGAACTTGCCCACATGCTTATGGGCGTCATCTGTGCTGAGGTTGCAGATTGTGACGTTGTAGATGGTTAGGTTCTGCTCATTTATTTGCACTGGCATCAATCTTTGATTGCCCAGTGGATTTAATTTCCTGTAATATATGCTGGATGTGCAACGTTATTCCCTGTATGCCGTACCTTTGCTTGATCGGTTTTGGTCCTGTGCATAATTGCTCGTCGTAATGGGCTCAAATTATCTAATTTGGCCTAAAGACATGTACGAACTTTAGTGGGCCCATTAAGTTAATGGGCCGTTACTAGGCCGGGAGTTAATGGTTGGCCCTCTTACCTCCCGGGTCGTTACAGGCCGACATTGAAGTGGGCAACAGGTGGGCCCAATTTATTTCACGGGCCGTTAATAGGCCGTTACTAAGTTTGGGCTACATATGGACCAACTATACTGTAGGCCTTTAGCAGGCCGAAAGAGACAGCGGGCTTGTACTGGACCATGAAGAGCATGGGCCGCTAAGAGGCCGAAAGTCAGGTCGTATTGTAAATGGCCCAACTGTGTTGTGGGCCTTTAGCAGGCCGAAAGAGAAACCGGGCTGGTATTGGACCATGAAGGGCATGGGCCATTAAAAGGCCAAAACTAAGGTCCGACTACAAATGGCCCAACTCATTTATGGTCCGTTAACAGGCCGAAAGGCACACAGGGCCGGGAATTGGCCCAACACTTAAATGGGTCGCTAAAAGGCCAAAACTCAGGTCCGACTACAAATGGCCCAACTGATTTATGGGCTGTCAACAGGCTGAAAGTGACACCGGGCCGTAAATTGGCCCAACACTTAAATGGGCCGCTAAAAGGCCGAAACTCTGGTCCGACTACAAATGGCCCATCAGATTTATGGGCCGTCAACAGGCTGAAAGACACACTGGGCCGTAAATTAGCCCAACATTTAAATGGGTTGCTAAAAGGCCGAAAGATGTACATCCTGAAAATTGGCCCATCCATTGAATGGGCCGTTAACAGGCCGAAATCTCATCGGGCCGATATTGAGCCCAAATATATAGCGGGCTGTTAACGGGCTCCAACTGACGATGGGCTGCAATGGTGTCAAATCTTTAACGGGCCGTTGACGGGCCGAATTGGCACATCTCGTATGGGCCGTGGGCTTAAATGGACCTGACACAAGTAGGCCTTATATGGGCCAGCCTGCTAATTTTTACTGGGCCGGCCTTTTTCACCGGAATGGGCCACTGTTGGGTTGTGCCACGTGTCGACCTATCATAGGCGCCTCCTGTCCAATGAGTGGATGACATCTGTCCCAACGGTGAGGCAACACGTGTTTCCTTCGGCCAATGATGATTTTACACGTGGAAAATCCCCATTGGTTCGGGCTGTTAACGGGTTATCGGATCCAAAACCGGACCCGATAGCTTAACGGCGTTCCGTTACGGTGGATGCCACGTGTCGGTCACCCTTGACGAAAGCACTTCTGTGATGCGCGATTTATCGTCATGGAAGTGGACACTTCCGTGATGATAATTTTGGTAATGTCATGGAACACTTCTATGACAGCACAGGTATGACTATCTTGATTCTGTCATAAAATCGTCATGGATGTACATGCAGGACAAAAAACGCGACCTACTGTGACAAACAGGTATCATCACGGAAGTGTATTTTTTTGTAGTGCCAGCCTGCCTTCCCTAGGTCGTCTCCCTCCCCTCATGTTCCTCCGACCGGGTTCCTGCCCGAGCGCGCCCCGCCACACCACCTCGCCGGCGAGCGACGAGGAGGATAAGGCTGCCCCGACCAACCGTAACCCTAGACACCCTCCCACTCACCCCGCTTGCTCCCCTCGCCCTTTCGTCCTCCCTTCCTCTGCCCCGGATCCCCTTCCCTCTCCTCGCCCGACGCATTCGCCACCATCTACCTCGCGCCACCGCGGCCATCGGCCACCCCTCGTCTCACCAGCTTGCCTTGAAGCGTCGCCGCGGTCGGCTAGATCGAGCCGGGACGCCCCACAGCGTCGCCCTCTCCTTCGTCTCCGTCACCGGGTGCCGGAGATCGCCGTGCCGCCATGCCTCCCCCGAGCCCATTTAGGCACATCTGCAGGACCACGGTGAGCATTCGCATCTCCCCTCTCCTCGTGCCACGTTCTCGTGCTTCTAGCTGCGGCCGCCATCATGGCCGAGCTCGTTGCCGCCGTTCTTTGTCGCCACCGTGGACAGAGCCCCCGTAGCTTGTGTGTGTGCTCGCTGGCATGCTCAGCATGTTCGCAGCGACCAAACACACACACCCGCACGTCCAACCGTGCTCCGTAGCGCTGGACCCGAGTTTCACCGAACTCCCCAGTCGCCGCTGCCGTCGATGTAGGTCGCCTCCGCCTCCGCTGCTTGCTCCGTTGGACGCGCACAAGCCCATGCATCTCGTAGGTAGTCGCGGTCATCCGAATGGTGGCCCGGGGCGCAGTCCCCCACGAGCCCCGAAGCCAACCGCCGCCTACGCTCGTCGCCGGTGCCACTCCGGCCAGCCCCCGCACTGCTGCTGCTGCAGCTCGCGGCGGTTCAAACGGCCCCCGGTGGCTGTTTTCCGACCATGTCCGTGGCGCGCAGCCATTTGGAAGGTCGCCGCCGGCGCGCCATGATACGTCTCCGTCGTATCTATAATTTTTAATTGTTTCATGCCAATATTATACAACTTTCACATATTTTTGGCAAATTTTTATATGATTTGTTGGACTAACCTATTGATCCAATGCTCAATGCCAGTTCCTGTTTGTTGCATGTTTTTGTTTCGCAGAAAATCCATATCAAACGAAGTCCAAATGCAATAAAATTTTACAGAGAATTATTTTGGAATATTTGTGATTTTTGGGAGTTGGAATCATCAGAAGAGGGGGCCCACAGTGACCACAACCCACCAGGGCGCGCCTAGGGGCCCAGGCGCGCCCAGGTGTCTTATGCTCTCCTCGGACATCGGTTGGGGCCCTTCTTCGGGCCCAAGAAAGATAATTTATGGAGAAAAAATCGTGTAAAAATTTCAGCGCAATCGGAGTTACAAATCTCCGGAAATTTAAGAAACCGTGAAGGGCCAGATCTAGGGAACGCGAAACATAAGAGAACAGAGAGGGAGATCCAATCTCGGAGGGGCTCCCGCCCCTCCGCCACCATGGAGGCCATGGACCAGAGGGGGAACTCTCCTCCCATCTAGGGGGGGGGGGCAAGGAAGAAGAAGAAGGAGGAGGGGGCTCTCTCCCCTCTATCCCGGTGGCGCCGGAGTGTCGCCGGGGCAAGGATCGTGACAACGATCTACATCACCAATCTTGCTACCGTCAACACCAACTTTCTCCCCCTCTATGCAGCGGTGTAACACCTCTTCTCCCCGCTGTAATCTCTACTTAAACATGGTGCTCAACTCCATATATTATTTCCCAATGATATTTGGCTATCCTATGATATTTGAGTAGATCTGTTTTGTCCTATGGGTTAATCGTGATCTTGGTTGGTATGATTGTATATTTTATTTATGGTGCTGTCCTACGGTGCCCTCCGTCTCGCGCAAACATGAGGGATCACCGCTGTAGGGTGTTGCAATACGTTCATGATTCGCTTATGATGGGTTGCGAGAGTGACAGAAGCTTAAACCCGAGTAGGTGAGTTGTTGCGTATGGGATAAATAGGACTTGGTACTTAATGCTATGGTTGGGTTTCACAACCTTAATGATCTTTAGTAGTTGCGGATGCTTGCTAGGGGTCCAATCATAAGTGCATATGATCCAAGTAGACAAAGTATGTTAGCTCATGCGTCTCCCTCATATAAAATTGCAAGAATGATTACCGGTACTTGTTATCGATTGCCTAGGGACAAATGACTTTCTTGTTGACAAAAGCTATCCACTTTTATACCTTGCAATTCATTCGTAGTTTTATTCTCGCAAAGTACTCATAGTTTTATTCTTGCGAAATAGTTTCATACTTGTTCTAGGTAAAGAAAATGTTAAGTGTGCATAGATTTGTATCAGTGGTCGATAGAACTTGAGGGAATATTTGTTCTACCTTTAGCTCCTCGTTGGGGTCGACACTCTTATTTATAAAAGAAGGCTACAACTGACCCCGTATACTTGTGGGTTATCAAGAACCACCCAAAATCTATCATACTACCTAAGCTTTCTATTTAGATCATCTTTGATCCAGTTGTGCTCGTGCTGAAAACCCAACTAGCTTAGTTGAGGGAAAATCATCAAACGAGCATGCTTATTTTGTGCGACACCTCTTATCTCAAAAAGGGAAACTTTTGTGGCATAATATTAATAGTTTGTATTGCTATGCTTTAAATTTATGTGAAATACATGATTTTACTTGTTGTTCCGAAGACTCTAAGAAACACCTTTTCTTTCAATGTGAGTTTAAGGATAATGGAATCTTATCTTCTTATGCCAAGGGAGTTTATAATTACTTTGATATTGAACAAATTGAAGAATTTGTTGCTTTTAAGGGTGCCTATGAAGTTGCTTCTTTGATTGAAAAGTATGATGCTACTCTTTACAAATCTGAAAATTTTGCCATACTTAAATATTGCTATGAAAATTATTCTTCTAATGCTTATATTGAACCATATATTGAGGACTTCTCCGCTGTCCAAGAAGAGACTAACATTTTGCAGGAGTCTATGGAAGAAGAAATTGATTTAACTGTGTGCTCATTGGATGAAAGAGATGATGAGGAGAGCGAAGAACAAAAGGAGGAAGAGCGGATTAGCTACCCGTGCCCACCTTCTAATGAGAGTAACTCTTCAACTCATACATTATTTAATTTCCCTTCATGCTTATAGATATCCCTTTTTGACGAACTTGATGCTTGTGGCCAAGATGCCAATATGAATTATGCTTATGGATATGAAATTGCTATGGTTCCTTATATTAAGAATGAAATTGTTGCTATTGCACCCACACATGATAGTCCTACTATCTTTTTGAATTCTCCAAACTACAATATATCGAAGAAGTTTGTTCTTATTAAGGATTATATTGATGGGTTGCCTTTTACCGTTGCACATGATAATTTTGATGAATATAATATGCATGTGCTTTCTGCTCCTACTTGCAATTATTATGAGAGAGGAACTACATCTCCACCTCTTTATGTTTCCAACACGATAAAATTGCAAGAAACTGCTTATGCTATGTATTGGCCTTTACTTGATGTGCATGAATTGTTCTTATATGACATGCCGATGCATAGGAAGAGAGTTAGACTTCGTCATTGCTTGATATATGTTGCTTTGTGCTCACTAATAAATGCCAAATCATTACTAATTAACATTGGCTTTAGTATACCTTGGGACCCAGGTGGATCCATTACTTGAGCACTTTATGCCTAGCTTAATGGCTTTAAAGAAAGCGCTGCCAGGGAGACAACCCAGAAGTTTTAGAGGGTCATTTATTTCTGTTGAGTGCTTTTATAAAGTTTAAAAACAAAAAAATATAGAGGGGAACTTAAACTTCACAAAAAGAAAAGTGAAAGTGAGAGGGACGAGCATTGTGAAAGTGGGAGCTAGCCTTGAACTTTGTTCATGCCCATGGAAACTTTGTGAATCTTAATTACAGAAACTTTTCAACAAAAATAACTATCCCCTTGTACAAATCCTTTTTATTGTAAAACTATTGTGCCAAGATTTGCCATTAGGATGATTAGATTGCTTGTTGGTATGTGTGAATCTTAATTACAGAAACTTCACAAAAACTTTGACTGTAGCGCGTGAATTTTCATTTTTTACTGGAACGTCAAACGTTTCTGAAACTTTTTGCAAAGTCATTCTATACAATTTGTTTATTTTGGCCTAATTTTCAGAATTTTTGGAGTACCAGAAGTATGGTAGATGTTCAGATTGCTACAGACTGTCCTGTTTAAGACAGATTCTGTTTTTGATGCATTGTTTTGCTTGTTTTGATGAATATCGAGTTTTATCGATGGTATAAGCCATGGAGAAGTTATATTACAATAGCTACAATGCAAAAACAAAATATGAGTTGGTTTGCAACAATACTTAGAGTAGTGATTTTCTTTATTATACTAATGAATCTTACCTAGTTTTTGTTGAGTTTTGTGTGGATGAAGTGATCAAAGATCGAGGAGGTCTCGATATGAGGAGAAGGAGGAGAGGCAAGAGCTCAAGCTTGGGGATGCCCAAGGCACCCCAAGTGAATATTCAAGGATACTCAAGCGTCTAAGCTTGGGGATGCCCCGGAAGGCATCCCATCTTTCTTCAACAAGTATCGATATGTTTTCGTCTTCGTTTCGTTCATGTGATATGTGCAAATCTTGGAGCGTCTTTTATGTTTAGCTTTCATTTTTTTCTTTTATGCACCATGCTGGTATGAGATAGTCCATGGTTGATTTATAGAATGCTCATTGCACTTCACTTATATCTAGAATGCTTCATGTGCTTCACTTATATCATTTGAAGTTTGGATTGCCTGTTTCTCTTCACATAAAAACCCGTTATTTGTAGAATGCTCTTTTGCCTCACTTATTTTTATTAGATCATGATATTTTGTAGAAAGGATTAAACTCTCATGCTTCACTTTTATCTATTTAGAGAGACAAATGGAATTGGTCAATTGAAGGTTAGTCATAAAAATCCTACATAAAACTTGTGGATCACTGAATATGATATGTTTGATTCCTTGCAATAGTTTTGTGATATAGAGATGATAATATGTGGGAGGTACTAGTGGATGATCGTGTTTAATAAGATATTGGTGTTAAGGTTCGTATAGACTCTCGTTATGCCAGGAAGTTGCACTACAAGAAAAGACACATCCGTGACATTTTGGGCCGAACGAATTTTTTTTCTGTCATGCTTATGACACTTATATGACGATAATTGTGACAAAACCAGGTATCATCATAGATGTGGTCGGCTCCTACTTCTATGACAAAAAATCATGATAGAAAATGGGCTTTTCATCCTGGGCGGGCCGGAGACGTAGCTGCATGACATTCTTTGGGCCGTCCATGATGGAAAAAACCGTGGTAGAAGCGAGGCGAGGAAAATTTCGGGAGTTCCCGGTTACGGTGGGTGGTCGGGGGCCGAGCGATGCGCATTTCTCTCGTACACATAAGCGCGTGTGTGCGAGGCGTTGGGCTCTAACTGAACCCGAGCGAGGCGTTGGGCTATAACCGAACCCGAGCGATTGCACTAACTACGTTACTGAAACCGAGTGATTCCTTCGCTACTGCTGCTAACTGAAGCCGATCGAACCCTGCTGCCTCCTTCCCTTGATGAACAATGAGCGTTGTTGGGGGGGGGTTTGGATGAACAATTCTCGGTGGGGGTGGATGAACAGGACCCCGTGGTGTTGCCTCTGGATGAACAGGACCCCGATCGAGCCGGTTGGGGTGGATGAACAAGACCCCGTGGAGGGCTGGATGAATAGGACGACCCCGTGGAGGGCTGGTTGAACAGTAGTCGGTGGAGGGCCGGACGAACAGTAGCCCGTGGAGGGGTGGTTTAACGGGACCCCGTGGAGAGGGCTGGTTGAACAGTAGCCGATGGAGGAGCGCGCGGTGGAGGCTGGATGAACAAGAGCCTATGGATGAACAGTCTGTTGGAAATATGCCCTAGAGGCAATAATAAATTGGTTATTATTATATTTCCTTGTTCATGATAATCGTTTATTATCCATGCTAGAATTGTATTGATAGGAAACTCAGATACATGTGTGGATACATAGACAACACCATGTCCCTAGTAAGCCTCTAGTTGACTAGCTCGTTGATCAATAGATGGTTACGGTTTCCTGACCATGGACATTGGATGTCGTTGATAACGGGATCACATCATTAGGAGAATGATGTGATGGACAAGACCCAATCCTAAGCCTAGCACAAGATCGTGTAGTTCGTTTGCTAAGAGCTTTTCTAATGTCAGGTATCATTTCCTTAGACCATGAGATTGTGCAACTCCCGGATACCGTAGGAATGCTTTGGGTGTACCAAACGTCACAACGTAACTGGGTGGCTATAAAGGTGCACTACAGGTATCTCCGAAAGTGTCTGTTGGGTTGGCACGAATCGAGACTGGGATTTGTCACTCCATGTAAACGGAGAGGTATCTCTGGGCCCACTCGGTAGGACATCATCATAATGTGCACAATGTGACCAAGGAGTTGATCATGGGATGATGTGTTACGGAACGAGTAAAGAGACTTGCTGGTAACGAGATTGAACAAGGTATCGGGATACCGACGATCGAATCTCGGGCAAGTAACATACCGATAGACAAAGGGAATTGTATACGGGATTGATTGAATCCCCGACATCGTGGTTCATCCGATGAGATCATCGTGGAACATGTGGGAGCCAACATGGGTATCCAGATCCCGCTGTTGGTTATTGGCCGGAGAACGTCTCGGTCATGTCTGCATGGTTCCCGAACCCGTAGGGTCTACACACTTAAGGTTCGATGACGCTAGGGTTATAGGGAATAGATATACGTGGTTACCGAATGCTGTTCGGAGTCCCGGATGAGATCCCGGACATCACGAGGAGTTCCGGAATGGTCCGGAGGTAAAGATTTATATACGGGAAGTCCTGTTTTGGTCACCGGAAAAGTTTCAGGTGCTATCGGTAACGTACCGGGACCACCGGGAGGGTCCCGGGAGTCCACCAGGTGGGGCCACCGGCCCCAGAGGGCTGCGTGGGCCAAGTGTGGGAAGGGACCAGCCCCTAGGTGGGCTGGTGCGCCTCCCACAAGGGGCCCAGGGCGTAGGAAGGGGGGGTGGGAAGGGGGAAACCCTAGGCTCAGATGGGCCTAAGGCCCACCTAGTGGTGCACCCCCCCTCTCTCCCCCCTTGGCCGCCCCCTAGATGGATCTAGGGCTGGCCGCACCCCTTGGGGGGGGGGGAAACCCTAGATGGGGGTGCAGCCCCTCCCCCTCCCCTATATATAGTGGGGGTTTTGGGGCTGCCATACACATGAGAATTCCTCTCTCTTGGCGCAGCCCTACCCCTCTCCCTCCTCGTCTCTCGCAGCGCTTGGCGAAGCCCTGCTGGAGTGCCATGCTCCTCCACCACCACCACGCCGTCGTGCTGCTGCTGGACGGACTCTTCCCCAACCTCTCCCTCTCTCCTTGCTGGATCAAGGCGTGGGAGACGTCACCGGGCTGCACGTGTGTTGAACGCGGAGGCGCCGTGGTTCGGCGCTTAGATCGGAATCAATCGTGATCTGAATCGCTACGAGTACGAATCCTTCGTCCGCGTTCTTGCAACGCTTCCGCATCACGATATACAATGGTATGTAGATGCACTCCCCTTCCCCTCGTTGCTAGATTACTCCATAGATTGATCTTGGTGATGCGTAGAAAATTTTGAATTTTTGCTACGTTCCCCTAAAGTGGTATCAGAGCTAGGTCTATGTGTAGTTTCTATGCACGAGTAGAACACAAAGTAGTTGTGGGCGTCGATTTTGTCAATTTACTTGCCGTTACTAGTCTTATCTTGATTCGGCGGCATCGTGGGATGAAGCGGCCCGGACCGACCTTACACGTACACTTACGTGAGACAGGTTCCACCGACTGACATGCACTAGTTGCATAAGGTGGCTAGCGGGTGTCTGTCTCTCCCACTTTAGTCGGATCTGATTCGATGAAAAGGGTCCTTATGAAGGGTAAATAGAAATTGGCATATCACGTTGTGGCTTTTGCGTAGGTAAGAAACGTTCTTGCTAGAAACCCATAGCAGCCACGTAAAACATGCAACAACAATTAGAGGACGTCTAACTTGTTTTTGCAGGGTATGCTATGTGATGTGATATGGTCAAAAGGATGTGATGAATGATATATGTGATGTATGAGATTGATCATGTTCTTGTAATAGGAATCACGACTTGCATGTCGATGAGTATGACAACCGGCAGGAGCCATAGGAGTTGTCTTAATTTATTATATGACCTGCGTGTCAATGAAAAACGCCATGTAATTACTTTACTTTATTGCTAACCGTTAGCCATAGTAGTAGAAGTAATAGTTGGCGAGACAACTTCATGAAGACACGATGATGGAGATCATGGTGTCATGCCGGTGACGAAGGTGATCATGCCGCGCCTCGAAGATGGAGATCAAAAGGCGCAAGATGATATTGGCCATATCATGTCACCTTATGATTTGCATGTGATGTTTGTCATGTTTACATCTTATTTGCTTAGAACGACGGTAGCATAAATAAGATGATCCCTCACTAAAATTTCAAGAGACGTGTTCCCCCTAACTGTGCACCGTTGCGAAGGTTCGTTGTTTCGAAGCACCACGTGATGATCGGGTGTGATAGATTCTAACGTTCGAATACAACGGGTGTTGACGAGCCTAGCATGTACAGACATGGCCTCGGAACACATGCGAAACACTTAGGTTGACTTGACGAGCCTAGCATGTACAGACATGGCCTCGGAACACAAGAGACCGAAAGGTCGAACATGAGTCGTATAGTAGATACGATCAACATGGAGATGTTCACCGATGATGACTAGTCCGTCTCACGTGATGATCGGACACGGCCTAGTTTGACTCGGATCATGTATCACTTAGATGACTAGAGGGATGTCCATCTGAGTGGGAGTTCATTAAATAATCAGATGAACTTAATTATCATGAACATAGTCAAAAGGTCTTTGCAAATTATGTCATAGCTTGCGCTTTAGTTCTACTGTTTAAGATATGTTCCTAGAGAAAATTTAGTTGAAAGTTGGTAGTAGCAATTATGCGGACTGGGTCTGTAAACTGAGGATTGTCCTCATTGCTGCACAGAAGGCTTATGTCCTTAATGCACCGCTCGGTGTGCTGAACCTCAGCGTCATCTGTAGATGTTGCGAAACATCTGACATACACGTTTTGATGACTACGTGATAGTTCGGTGCGTAATGCTAACGGTTTAGAATTGTGGCACCAAAGACGTTTTTGAAACGTCGTAGAACATATGAGATGTTCCGAAGACTGAAATTGGGATTTCAGACTAGTGCCCACGTCAAGAGGTATGAGACCTCTGACAAGTTTCTTAAGCCTGCAGACTAAGGGAGAAAAGCTCAATCGTTGAGCATGTGCTCAGATTGTCTGAGTGCCACAATCGCTTGAATCGGGTGGGAGTTAATCTTCCAGATGAGATAGTGATGGTTCTCCATAGTCACTGCCACCAAGCTATTAGAGCTTCGTGATGAACTATAACATATCAGGGATAGATATGATGATCCTTGAGCTATTCGCGATGTTTGACACCGCGAAAGTTGATGGTTAATAAAACCACTAGTTTCAAGAAGGGCAAGGGCAAAAGGGACACTTCATGAAACACAAATCATTTGCTGTTCTAGTGAAGAATCCCAAGGTTAAACCCAAACCCGAGACTAAGTGCTCCTGTAATGAGGGGAACGGTCACTGAAGCAGAACTACCCTAGATGCTTGGCAGATGAGAAGGCAGGCAAGGTCGACAGAAGTATATTGGATATACATTATATGAATGTGTACTTTACTAGTACTCCTAGCAGCACCAGGGTATTAGATACCAGTTCAGTTGCTAAGTGTTAGTAGCTCGAAATAAAAGCTGCGAAATAAACGGAGACTAGCTAAAGGTGAGATGACGATATGTGTTGGAAGTGTTTCCAAGGTTGATGTGATCAAGCATCGCATGCTCCCTCTACCATCGAGATTGGTGTTAAACCTAAATAATTGTTATTTGGTGTTTGCGTTGACCATAAACATGATTGGATTATGTTTATCGCAATACGGTTATTCATTTAAGGAAAATAATAGTTACTCTGTTTATTTGAATAATACCTTCAATGGTCTTGCACCTAAAATGAATCTCGATCGCAGTGATACACATGTTCATGCCAAAAGATATAAAATAGTAATGATAGTACCACATACTTGTGGCACTGCCATTTGAGTCATATCGGTATAGAACGCATGAAGAAGCTCCATGTAGATGGATCTTTGGACTCACTCATTTTTGAAAAGATTGAGACATGCGAACCATGTCTATTGGTATATATGCATGAAGAAACTCCATGCAGATGGATCGTTTGGACTCACTTGACTTTGAATCACTTGAGACATGCAAATCATACCACATGGGCAAGATGACTGAAAGGCCTCATTTTCAGTAAGATGGAACAAGAGAGCAACTTGTTGGAAGTAATACATTTTGATGTATGCAGTCCAATGAGTGCTGAGGCATGCAGTGGATATCGTTATGTTCTTATTTCACAGATGATTTGAGTAGATGCTGAGTGTATTTACTTGATGAAACACAGGTCTGAATTATTGAAAGGTTCAAGTAATTTCAGAGTGAAGTTGAAGATCGTCGTGACAAGAGGATAAAATGTCTGTGATATGATCATAGAGATGAGTATCTGAGTTACGAGTTTGGCACACAATTAAGACATTGTGGAAAGTGTTTCACAATTAATACCACCTGGAACACCACAGTGTGATGGTGTGTCCGAACATCATAACTGCACCCTACGGATATGGTGCATACCATGATGTCTCTTATCAAATTACCACTATCGTTTATGGGTTAGGCATTAGAGATAACCGCATTCACTTTAAAAGGGGCACCACGCAATTCCGTTGAGACGACACCGTTTAGAGAAACCTAAGTTGTCGTTTCTTAAAAGTTTGGGGCTGCGATGCTTATGTGAAAAAGTTTCAGGCTGATAAGCTCGAACCCAAAGCGGATAAATGCATCTTCATAGAACACCCAAAACAGTTGGGTATACCTCCTATTTCAGATCTGGAAGCAAAAGTAATTGCTTCTAGAAATGAGTCCTTTCTCGAGGAAAAGTTTCTCTCGAAAGAATTGAGTGGGAGGATGGTGGAGACTTGATGAGGTTATTGAACCATAACTTCAACTAGTGTGTAGCAGGACACAAGAAGTTGTTCCTGTGGCACCTACACCAATTGAAGTGGAAGCTTATGATAGTGATCATGAAACTTCGGATCAAGTCACTACCAAACCTCGTAGGACGACGAGGATGCGTACTACTTCAGAGTGGTACGTAATCCTGTCTTGGAAGTCATGTTGCTAGACAACAATGAACCTACGAGCTATGGAGAAGCGATGGTGGGCCCATATTCCGACAAATGGTTAGAAGCCATGAAATCCGAGATAGGATCCATGTATCAGCACAAAGCATGGACTTTGGTGAACTTGCCCGATGATCGGCAAGCCATTGAGATAAATGGATCTTTAAGAAGAAGACGGACATGGACGGTAATGTTACCGTCTATGAAGCTCGACTTGTGGCAAAGAGTATTTTCACAAGTTCAAGGAGTTGACTACGATGAGGTTTTCTCATCCGTAGCGATGCTTAAGTCCGTCGGAATCATGTTAGCATTAGCTGCATTTGTGAAATCTGGCAGATGGATGTCAAAACAAGTTTCCTTACCAGTTTTCGTAAGGAAAGGTTGTATGTGATACAATCAGAAAGGTTTTGTCGATCCTAAGGATGCTAAAAGGTATGCTAGCTCCAGCGATCCTTCCATGGACTAGAGCAAGCATCTCGGAGTCAGAATATACGCTTTGATGGAGTGATCAAAGTTTTTGGGTTTATACAAAGTTTGTTAGAAACTTGTATTTACAATAAAGTGAGTGGGAGCGCTACAACATTTCTGATAAGTATATGTGAATGACATATTGTTGATCCGAAATGATGTAAAATTTCTGGAAAGCATAAAGGGTTGTTTGAAAGGAGTTTTTCAAAGGAAGACCTGGATAAAGCTGCTTACATATTGGGCATCAAGATCTATGGAGATAGATCAAGACGCCTGATGATACTTTCAAAGGACGCACACCTTGACATGATTTTGAAAGAGTTCAAAATAGATCAGCAAAGAAGGAGTTCTTGGCTGTGTTACAAGGTGTGAGTATTGAGTAAGACTCAAGACCTGACCACAGCAGAAGAGAGAGAAAGGACAAAGGTCGTCCCCTATGCTTTAGACGTAGGCTCTACAGTATGCTATGCTGTGTACCGCACATGAAGTGTGCCTTGCCATGAGTTGGTCAAGGGGTACAATAGTGATCCGGGAATGGATCACATGACAGCGGTCGAACTTGTCCTTAGTATCTAGTGGACTAAGGAATTTTCTCGATTATGGAGGTGAAAAGGAGTTCGTCGTAAAGGGTTACGTCGATGCGAACTTTGACACTAATCCGGATGACTCTGAGTAGTAAACCGGATTCGTATAGTAGAGCAGTTATTTGAAATGGCTCCAAGTAGCGCGTGGTAGCATCCAAAAGATGACATAGATATTCGTAAAGCACACACGGATCTGAAAGGTTCAGACCCATTGACTAATAACCTCTCTCACAAGCATAACATGATCAAACCAGAACTCATTGAGTGTTAATCACATAGTGATGTGAACTAGATTGTTGACTCTAGTAAACTCTTTAGATGTTGGTCACATGGTGATGTGACCTGTGAGTGTTAATCACATGGTGATGTGAACTAGATTATTGACTCTAGTGCAAGTGGGAGACTATTGGAAATATGCCCTAGAGGCAATAATAAATTGGTTATTATTATATTTCCTTGTTCATGATAATCGTTTATTATCCATGCTAGAATTGTATTGATAGGAAACTCAGATACATGTGTGGATACATAGACAACACCATGACCCTAGTAAGCCTCTAGTTGACTAGCTCGTTGATCAATAGATGGTTACGGTTTCCTGACCATGGACATTGGATGCCGTTGATAACGGGATCACATCATTAGGAGAATGATGTGATGGACAAGACCCAATCCTAAGCCTAGCACAAGATCGTGTAGTTCGTTTGCTAAGAGCTTTTCTAATGTCAAGTATCATTTCCTTAGACCATGAGATTGTGCAACTCCCGGATACCGTAGGAATGCTTTGGGTGTACCAAACGTCACAACGTAACTGGGTGGCTATAAAGGTGCACTACAGGTATCTCCGAAAGTGTTTGTTGGGTTGGCACGAATCGAGACTGGGATTTGTCACTCCGTGTAAACGGAGAGGTATCTCTGGGCCCACTCGGTAGGACATCATCATAATGTGCACAATGTGACCAAGGAGTTGATCACGGGATGATGTGTTATGGAACGAGTAAAGAGACTTGCTGGTAATGAGATTGAACAAGGTATCGGGATACCGACGATCGAATCTCGGGCAAGTAACATACCGATAGACAAAGGGAATTGTATACGGGATTGATTGAATCCCCGACATCGTGGTTCATCCGATGAGATCATCGTGGAACATGTGGGAGCCAACATGGGTATCCAGATCCCGCTGTTGGTTATTGGCCGGAGAACGTCTCGGTCATGTCTGCATGGTTCCCGAACCCGTAGGGTCTACACACTTAAGGTTCGATGACGCTAGGGTTATAGGGAATAGATATACGTGGTTACCGAATGCTGTTCGGAGTCCCGGATGAGATACCGGACGTCACGAGGAGTTCCGGAATGGTCCGGAGGTAAAGATTTATATATGGGAAGTCCTGTTTTGGTCACCGGAAAAGTTTCGGGTGCTATCGGTAACGTACCGGGACCACCGGGAGGGTCCCCGGGGTCCACCAGGTGGGGCCACCGGCCCCAGAGGGCTGCATGGGCCAAGTGTGGGAAGGGACCAGCCCCTAGGTGGGCTGGTGCGCCTCCCACAAGGGGCCCAGGGCGCAGGAAGGGGGGAGGGGGAAACCCTAGGCTCAGATGGGCCTAAGGCCCACCTAGTGGTGCGCCCCCCTCTCTCCCCCCTTGGCCGCCCCCCTAGATGGATCTAGGGCTGGCCGCACCCCTTGGGGGGGAAGCCCTAGATGGGGGTGCAGCCCCTCCCCCTCCCCTATATATAGTGGGGGTTTTGGGGCTGCCATACACATGAGAATTCCTCTCTCTTGGCGCAGCCCTACCCCTCTCCCTCCTCGTCTATCGCAGCGCTTGGCGAAGCCCTGCTGGAGTGCCACGCTCCTCCACCACCACCACGCCGTCGTGCTGCTGCTGGACGGACTCTTCCCCAACCTCTCCCTCTCTCCTTGCTGGATCAAGGCATGGGAGACGTCACCGGGCTGCACGTGTGTTGAACGCGGAGGCGCCGTGGTTCGGCGCTTAGATCGGAATCAACCGCGATCTGAATCGCTACGAGTATGACTCCTTCATCCGCGTTCTTGCAACGCTTCCGCGTCTCGATCTACAACGGTATGTAGATGCACTCCCCTTCCCCTCGTTGCTAGATTACTCCATAGATTGATCTTGGTGATGCATAGAAAATTTGGAATTTCTGCTACGTTCCCCTACACAGTCGCAGGTGGAGGCTGGAGGAGGTCGATGGTGGATGAACAGTAGCCCGTGGAGGCTGGAGGAGGTCGACGATGGAGATGAACAGTATCCCGTGGAGTCTACTACGTCTTGAGCTTGCGTTGGTTTTCCTTGAAGAGGAAAGGGTGATGCAACACAGTAGCGTAAGTATTTCCCTCAGTTTTTGAGAACCAAGGTATCAATCCAGTAGGAGGCTCCTCAAAAGTCCCACGCACCTACACAAACAAACAAAGAACTCGCAACCAACGCAATAAAGGGGTTGTCAATCCCTTCACGGCCACTTGCGAAAGTGAGATCTGATAGAGATAATATGATAAGATAAATATATTTTTGGTATTTTATAATATAGATTGGAAAAGTAAAGATGCGAATAAAAGTAAATAGCAAACTTATATGATAAAAGATAGACCCCGGGGCCATAGGTTTCACTAGTGGCTTCTCTCAAGATAGCATGAGTATTACGGTGGGTGAACAAATTACTGTCGAGCAATTGATAGAAAAGCGAATAATTATGAGATTATCTAGGCATGATCATGTATATAGGCATCACGTCCGTGACAAGTAGACCGAAACGATTCTGCATCTACTACTATTACTCCACACATCGACCGCTATCCAGCATGCATCTAGAGTATTAAGTTCATAAAGAATAGAGTAACGCATTAAGAAAGATGACATGATGTAGAGGGATAAACTCATGCAATATGGTATAAACCCCATCTTTTTATCCTCGATGGCAACAATACAATACGTGCCTTGCTGCCCCTGCTGTCACTGGGAAAGGACACCGCAAGATTGAACCCAAAGCTAAGCACTTCTCCCATTGCAAGAAAGATCAATCTAGTAGGCCAAACCAAACTGATAATTCAAAGAGACTTGCAAAGATAACTTAATCACACATAAAAGAATTCAGAGGAGATTCAAATATTTCTCATAGATAAACTTGATCATAAACCCACAATTCATCGGATCTCGACAAACACACCGCAAAAAGAGTTACATCGAATAGATCTCCAAGAAAATCGAGGAGAACTTTGTATTGAGATTCAAAGAGAGAGAAGAAGACATCTAGCTAATAACTGTGAACCGAAGGTCTGTGGTAAACTACTCACAACTCATCGGAGGGGCTATGGTGTTGATGTAGAAGCCCTCCGTGGTCGATTCCCCCTCCGGCGGAGCGCCGACGAAGGCTCCAAGATGGGATCTCGCGGATACAGAAGGTTACGGTGGTGGAAATAGTTTTTCGTGGTCGCCTCTGATGTTTTCGGGGTACATGGGTATATATATAGGAGGAAGAAGTAGGTCGGTGTACGCCCGAGGGGCCCATGAGACAGGGGGGCGCGCCCACCAGGGAAGGGCGCGCCCTCCACCCTGGTGGCCTCCTCGATTGCTTCTTGACATGCACTCCAAGTCCTCTGGATCACGTTCGTTCCAAAAATCACGCTCCCGAAGGTTTCATTCCGTTTGGACTCCGTTTGATATTCCTTTTCTTCAAAATACTGAAATAGGCAAAAAATTAGCAATACGGGCTGGGCCTCCGTTTAGTAGGTTAGTCCCAAAAATGATATAAATGTGTAAAGTAAAGCCCATAAACATCCAAAACAAGTAATATAATAGCATGGAACAATCAAAAATTATAGATACGTTGGAGACGTATCAAGCATCCCCAAGCTTAATTCCTGCTCGTCCTCGAGTAGGTAAATGATAAAAACAGGATTTTTGATGTGGAATGCTACCTAGCATAATTCTCAATGTAATTTTCTTTATTGTGGCATGAATGTTCAGATCCAAATGATTCAAAATAAAAGTTCACATTGACATAAGAAATAATAATACTTCAAGCATACTAATCAAAGTAATCATGTCTTCTCAAAATAACATGGCTAAAGAAAGTTCATCCCTACAAAATCATATAGTTAGGTCATGCTTCATTTTCGTCACACAAAAATGCTCCCATCTTGTACACCCCCGATGACAAGCCAAGCAATTGTTTTGTACTTCAATAATCTCAAACTTTTTCAACCTTCACGCAATACATGAGCGTGAGCCATGGATATAGCACTATGGGTGGAATAGAATATAATGATGGGGATTGTGGGGAGAAGACAAAAAAGAGAGAAAGTCTCATATTGACGAGGATAATCAACGGGCTATGGAGATGCCCATCAATTTATGTCAACATGAGGAGTAGGGATTGCCATGCAACGGATGCACTAGAGCTAAAAATGTATGAAAGCTCAACAAAAGAAACTAAGTGGGTGTGCATCCAACTTGCTTGCTCACGAAGACCTAGGGCATTTGAGGAAGCCCATCGTAGGAATATACAAGCCAAGTTCTATAATGAAAAATTCCCACTAGTATATGAAAGTGACAACATATGATACTCTATATGAAGAACATGGTGCTACTTTGAAGCACAAGTGTGGAAAAAAGATAGTAACATTGCCCCCTTTTTTTTGCCTTTCCCTATTTTTTGGCCTTTCATTTTTTTTCTTTGGGGACAATGCTCTAATAATGATGATCATCACACTTCTATTTATTTACAACTCATGAATTACAACTCAAAAACTAGAACAAGATATGACTCTATATGAATGCCTCCGGCGGTGTACCGGGATGGGCATGAATCAAGAGTGACATGTATGAAAAATTATGCATGGTGGCTTTGCCACAAATACGATGTCAACTACATGATCATGCAAGGCAATATGACAATGATGATACGTGTCATGATGATAAACGGAACGGTGGAAAGTTGCATGGCAATATATCTCGTAATGGCTATGGAAATGCCATAATAGGTAGGTATGGTGGCTGTTTTGAGGAAGATATAAGGAGGTTTATGTGTGATAGAGCGTATCGTATCACGGGGATTGGATGCACCGGCGAAGTTTGCACCAACTCTCAAGGTGAGAAAGCGAAATGCACGGTACCGAAGAGGCTAGCAATGATGGAAAGGTAAAAGTGCGTATAATCCATGGACTCAACATTAGTCAAAAGAACTCATATACTTATTGCAAAAATCTACAAGTCATGAAAAACCAAGCACTACGCGCATGCTCCTAGGGGGATAGATTGGTAGGAAAAGACCATCGCTCATCCCCGACCGCCACTCATAAGGATGCACAATCTAAGAACACCTCATGTTTCAAATTTGTTACACAACTTTTACCATACGTGCATGCTACGGGACTTGCTAACTTCAACACAAGCATTCTTTAAATTCATAATCACCCAACTAGCATAACTTTAATATCACTACCTCCATATCTCAAAACAATTATCAAGTATCAAATTGATCATAGCATCCAATTCACTTTCTATGATAGTTTTTATTATACCCAACTTGGATGCCTACCATTCTAGGACCAATTTTATAACCATAGAAAATACCATGATGTTCTAAGAGACTCTCAAAATAATATAAGTGAAGCATGAGAGACTAACAATTTCTACAAAATTAAGCCACCACCGTGCTCTAAAAAATATAAGTGAAGCACTAGAGCAAAAACTATCTTGCTCAAAAGATATAAGTGAAGCTCATAGAGTATTCTAATAAATTCTAATCATGTGGGTTTCTCCCAAAAGGTGTGTACAGCAAGGATGATTGTGGCAAACTAAAAAGCAAGGACTAATATCATAAAATACGCTCCAAGCAAAACACATATCATGTGGTGAATAAAAATATAGCTCCAAGTAAAGTTACTGATAAACGAAGACGAAAGAGGGCATGCCTTCCCGGGGCATCTCCAAGCTTAGGCTTTTGGCTATTCTTGAATATCTTGGGGTGCCATTGGCATCCCCAAGCTTAGTCTCTTGCCACTCCTTATTCCATAGTCCATCAAATCTTTACCCAAAACTTGAAAACTTCACAACACAAAACTCAACAGAAATCTCGTAAGCTCCGTTAGCGAAAGAAAACAAAACACCACTTCAAGGTACTGTAATGAACTCATTCTTTATTTATATTGGTGTTAAACCTACTGTATTCCAACTTCTATATGGTTTATAAACTATTTTACTAGCCATAGATGCATCAAAATAAGCAAACAACACACGGAAAACAGAATCTGTCAAAAACAGAACAGTCTGAAGTAATCTGTAACTAACGCAAACTTTTGGAACTCCAAAAATTCTACAAAAATAGGACGACCTAGATAATTTGTTTATTGATCTACTGCAATTGGAATCAGTATTTTATCACGTTCTGGTGATTTTAAACAATTGTTTTCGTGAACAGAAAGTTTCTGGTATTTTCAGCAAGATCAAATAGTTATCATCCAAGAAAATCCTATAGGTTCTACTTGGCACAAACACTAATTAAAACATAAAAACACATCTAAACAGAAAGTAGATGATAAATTTATTACTAAACAGAAACAAAAACAAAAAACACAAAGAAAATTGGGTTGCCTCCCAACTAGCGCTATCGTTTAACGCCCCTAGCTAGGCATAAATACAAGGATAGATCTAAGTGGTGCCATCCTTAATTTTCAGTTTTTTAGCGGAGTCATGCTCAAATCCGGGAGGTTCTTTACGCTTCCCTTCATACTCGGAAATTTTTAGATCTAAAGAATCCAACCGCTTATTGCAAAGAGTAATCAACATATTCATGCGGTGAAGATTTCCGCTAACACTTTTAAGAGGTTCAAGAGACTTTTGTAAGATTTTTGTTACTTCGCAAATCTTTTCAAACACTTGTGTTTCTTCTTGGGTAGGATGTGATCCCCCTTTTTGAGGTAGTGTTCCCACTATTCCCTCTATAATCTCATGCGCAATACTTGGGTCAATTTCAATAAAATTTCCTTTGGCAATGCAATCCAAGAGTTGTCTATGGGACATATTTAACCCAACATAAAAATTGCGAAGCAAGATTCTAAAATTCACCTCTAGGGTGCAATTACGATAAGATTCCATCATCCTATACCAAGCATCTTTTAAGTTTTCTCCTTGCCTTTGCTTGAAGTGAAGAACTTCAAACTCGGGAGACATAGGAGCAGATAGGGGACTAGCCATGACAACGAGCAAACAAAAGGCAAGCGAAAGAGAGCGAAGAAGATTGGGAAAGAGAGGGCGAATAAAACGGCAAGGGTGAAGTGGGGGAGAGGAAAACGAGAGGCAAATGGCAAATAATGTAAATGCGAGGGAGATGAGTTTGTGATGGGTACTTGGTATGTCTTGACTTGAGCGAAGACCTCCCCGGCAACGGCGCCAGAAATCCTTCTTGCTACGTCTTGAGCTTGCATTGGTTTTCCTTGAAGAGGAAAGGGTGATGCAGCACAGTAGCGTAAGCATTTCCCTCAGTTTTTGAGAACCAAGGTATCAATCTAGTAGGAGGCTCCTCAAAAGTCCCACGCACCTACACAAACAAACAAAGAACTCACAACCAACGCAATAAAGGGGTTGTCAATCCCTTCACGGCCACTTGCAAAAGTGAGATCTGATAGAGACAATATGATAAGATAAATATATTTTTGGTATTTTATAATATAGATTGGAAAAGTAAAGATACGAAAAAAGTAAATAGCAAACTTATATGATAAAAGATACACCCGGGGGCCATAGGTTTCACTAGTGGCTTCTCTCAAGATAGCATGAGTATTACGGTGGGTGAACAAATTACTGTCGAGCAATTGATAGAAAAGCGAATAATTATAAGATTATCTAGGCATGATCATGTATATAGGCATCACGTCCGTGACAAGTAGACCGAAACGATTCTGCATCTACTACTATTACTCCACACATCGACCGCTATCCAGCATGCATCTAGAGTATTAAGTTCATAAAGAACAGAGTAACGCATTAAGAAAGATGACATGATGTAGAGGGATAAACTCATGCAATATGATATAAACCCCATCTTTTTATCCTCGATGGCAACAATACAATACGTGCCTTACTGCCCCTGCTATCACTGGGAAAGGACACCGCAAGATTGAACCCAAAGCTAAGCACTTCTCCCATTGCAAGAAAGATCAATCTAGTAGGCCAAACCAAACTGATAATTCGAAGAGACTTGCAAAGATAACTTAATCACACATAAAAGAATTCAGAGGAGATTCAAATATTTCTCATAGATAAACTTGATCATAAACCCACAATTCATCGGATCTCGACAAACACACCACAAAAAGAGTTACATCGAATATATCTCCAAGAAAATCGAGGAGAACTTTGTATTGAGATTCAAAGAGAGAGAAGAAGCCATCTAGCTAATAACTATGGACCCGAAGGTCTGTGGTAAACTACTCACAACTCATCGGAGGGGCTATGGTGTTGAGGTAGAAGCCCTCCGTGGTCGATTCCCCCTCCGGCGGAGCGCCGACGAAGGCTCCAAGATGGGATCTCGCGGATACAGAAGGTTACGGTGGTGGAAATAGTTTTTCGTGGTCGCCTCTGATGTTTTCGGGGTACGTGGGTATATATAGGAGGAAGAAGTAGGTCGGTGGATGCCCGAGGGGCCCACGAGACAGGGGGCGCGCCCACCAGGGAAGGGCGCGCCCTCCACCCTCGTGGTCTCCTCGATTGCTTCTTGACGTGCACTCCAAGTCCTCTGGACCACGTTCGTTCCAAAAATCACGCTCCCGAAGGTTTCATTCGTTTGGACTCCGTTTGATATTCCTTTTCTTTGAAATACTGAAATAGGCAAAAAAAACAGCAATACGGGCTGGGCCTCCGGTTAGTAGGTTAGTCCCAAAAATGATATAAATGTGTAAAGTAAAGCCCATAAACATCCAAAACAAGTAATATAATAGCATGGAACAATCAAAATTATAGATACGTTGGAGACGTATCAGAGTCCCGTTTTGCGGTACGTCACACCCCTCCCGATGAACAGGACCCCCGTTTCGACCGTAGCGCTCCAACACAAGTTCGTTTCCTCCGTTTTGCGGTACGCCACACCACTCCCGATCAACAGGACCCCGTTTCGACCGTAGGAGGTCCAACAGAAGTTCGTTTCCTCCGTTTTGTGGTACGCTAGACCCCTCCCGATGAATAGGATCCCGTTTCGACTGTGGCCGGTCGAACACAAGGCCGTTTCCTCCGTGCTGCGGTACGCTAGGCCTCGTTTCCATTGGCTGTTCCGTCCAAGTCCTCCCGATGAACACGACGACGCATTCCGTTCCGACCTAGCCGGTTGGCTCCCCATGAACACGACGACGACGCAGTTTCTCCGTTCCGACCCAACCATGTACACGAGCCCTGGCCATATGTATGCGCGATTAGGCGTTTGAGACCCCGCCCGTATGTACGTACGTGGCCATATTTACTTTCTTGCACCCTGGCCGCTGTACGTACGTGTACATGCTACGTGCGCGCCTCTACTACGACACGTGCGCGCCTCTACATCGACCAGTATGTACGTACATGTTCGCGACCAGAATGACAGCGCTACGTACGCTTCGACCATGTGGGTCCCGACTGTCAGGCATTTCCTTGCGTGCGAAGATGTAGCTGGTGGGTCCCAGCAGTCAGGGGGGAATAATTTTTTTGCCCGGACGCACTTCCTTGCGTGCAAAGATGTAGCTGGTGGGTCCTGGCAGTCGGGGGAAATGTTTTTTTTTGTGAAATACGGTGGCCCGTCTGGTGGGTCCCTGCTGTCAGGTGGAGGAATAATTATTTTGCACGTAATAAGGAGGCACTTCCTTGCGGCTGCCGTGGACCCAGCTGTCAGCCTCTCCACGTACAGTACTCTTCTGATGGAAGTCGTTCCTTGACCACGTTGACCACGCCGTGCTGAGAGCACCAGGGCGGTGGACGACGACGAGGCCTAGGAAGGGGACGACGCGGAGCCGGGGAAGACGCGGCAGTGGATGCCCACGCGGAGAGGAGTATGAGGGTTCACTGGTTCGGCTGTGGTGTGAGGCTGTCGTCGCCGCAGAATAACAGGGGGTGTGGGTGAGTAGATGGATGGCATGGCCAGCGGTGGTAGTAGTAGGGGGCGGTGAGGCCTCCGCCGCATCACAGCCGGCCATAGGAGGCAGGAGCACGCAGCACGACCGGTGCTGGTTTGAGCGGCTGGAGCAAGAAGACCAGAGGTTGAAGAAGCACTACGGCCGTTGGATGAACATCGTACGTTCACTGGAGCTAGAATCGTTCATATTGACTAAGTTGACAAAGCCCTCCGTCCCCGTCAACTTAGTAGGGCCACAAGTCAGCCTCCCACTATGGTGAGATTGAAGATGGATGCCGGTCGTTGGATGTAAATCCAATGGCTAACGATGTCAGAATCATTTGTTGACTAAGTTAACAACGACTTGCGTTGGCTTCGACCTATTCCCACATTTCAGCCTCCAAAAATGTGGCACGTATTCAACCCATTTTTTCAAAATTTACAGTTTTTTTGTGGGGTAGAATTTACAGTCAATTTAGTCTTTTTTTAGAATTACAGTCCATTAGCTGGGCTGGGTGAACAAATAATGTAGCGTCCATGCGGCCCATTTAATTTTTCCTAAAAAATTACAGGCCATTTGCACTTTTCGAAACACACGATTTTGCTGGGCTGATTCTAATTATAATGTTGGGTTGGGCACAACAATGTTATCAAAAAATAAACAGGGGCTGAGCTTTTTTTATAAATATATTTAAATAATAAGTGATTTATTATTACATTGGTCCTTAAATCTTACCAAGCTTTTGTACACAATCACCAGGATTTTTGTTGCCAAAAAAATCCAGGATTTATTGTTAAGAAATTATTTTTATAAGTTAATAAGATGTGGGATATTGTTTTCTTAAATATCTAAGTATCTGTTAAATATATGATGACAATAACAATAATATATAATAACATATAAAATAATTTAAATATATATAATATAGTTAGAAGGGAAACATAAGTTGGACCAGGCGTTCCTATTCTTATATAGAAAAATAGAACAGACCTCTATGTTTTCTTCAAAAAAAATACATAAATTGGGCTGCCGATGTTTCAGGAAAAATAAAACCTCAGATGAGAGGTTCATAGGCCGATCGATACATGACGGCCCTCAAGAAAATACAAACCGGCATGTCGTGGGCTGCGCATGTTAAAAAAGAAAGCCTAGACGGGGCAGCCCAAAACCCAGCTGATTCTTGCTGCCCCAGTGATAATAAATGATACCTGCCAGCTCTCCGGCTTCGTTGTGAATTTATCTCCTATAGTAACTACGTTGAGGCACCTAAAAAAATGTAACTATGTTGACAAACCCGTGGGGCCCAATGTTAGAATAGCATTAGGAGGAAGTATTTTTTCGATGAGGCACTTGCTTGCGTACGGCCATAGACCTAGTGGGTCCCGACTGTCCGCTTTTCCACGTACAGTCCTCTCCAGATTCCTCTTGTTTGTTCAGCATGTTCACAGCGGCAGACAGTGGCGCCGCGGCGAGCGCACAAAGGCGCAGGAGGAGATCCGACCACCTGAGGAAGTGCCTTATTTGTAACGAAAGTACTGAACTAGCCCAGTGGCCAAGTGACACTACCCACAGCTGTTCCGCCCGGGTTCGATTCCACCTGATGCAGGGAAAATATCTCCAATTTTTTTCCTCTGCCATTATTGACATGTGGGTCCCAATTATCATCTACGCACACCACGTCCAACACTTGCCAAAACTTCGTCCCTCGTTTTCTCTGTTTTTCGCACACTCGACATTGTGTGGGCATTTTGAAAATAGCATATCTTTTTGACTATGCATCATATGAAGATGTGCTATGCTTGAATGTTGATCAACATGATGTTAACTGACTGGTAGTTCCATTTTCAACCATGAATAAAACTTCCAACATGATGTTAACCCTGTTTGAAAAAGCCGTGTAAATATAAATGCTCTGCCTCTGAAAGTTGCAGTTTCTTATCTGAAACTGAAACTTGCAGTTTCTTCTCTGAGAATCACATTGTCTGCAATTTTATACTCCTATGAAACTACATTTTTTGAAGTGCTAAAAATAGATCTCTAGAATTCATAAAATACTTCATATGCTCAATACTGCAAATCTGAAATTCAAAATACATTCATATATGAAAGTACTCTCAAAATTCACAACACAAAACACAATTCACAACCTGCAAATACTGACAACCCTAAGCTCCTCCTGACAATTCACAACCTGCCCGACTATTGGGCTGGGGGGGGCAGTCCCCTCCTATTCCTCGGCGGCAGACAGCCGCCCCGTGAGACGATGTGAATGGCGAGGGAGAGGATGGCGGGGAAGCATCGTCGGGCCAACTGCTTTTCACCTCTTGCAGTTGGGTTCGGTCGATGAAGACTCCACCAGATCGCTCTGGCACGACACCCTCACAAACGGCACCCTGTAGATGCTCGATCCTTCAATCTCTGGTGGATGCTCCATCTGGGATCGATACTCCCACTACCGCACCCTCACGATCGGATTCGGTGAATTTGTTTGCTCCATGGCTCAGAGGAGCAGCTCTATGTACTCCCGCGTGACTCCCTTTGGGAGTATCGCCACCTTTTCGCTCTGTTGCAGATATTTGGCCATGGATGTCGCCGTCGCCGCTAGTTGGTCCTTGTTGTCAAACCAAGACTGTATCTCCAACATCCTAGCTAGCTTCACAGGGTCTCCGTCTGCGATCCTCATGTATCGGTTGTACTCCTCCATCGATCTACTTCTCCACAACACCTTCACTCGCCAGCGGTGGTTTTTGAATGGAAGAGGAGAAGAGCAGCGCTGGTTTTGGATTAGAACGGGAGAGGAGAGACGCTGGTTTTGGATTGGAACATGAGAGGAGGGGCGGAGGTTTTGAAATGGAAGAGGAGAGGAGTGGCGCTAGATTTTGATTGAAACAGGAGAGGAGCGACGGTGGTTTAAGAGGAGAAGAGCAGAAGAGCGGCGCTGGTTTTGGAACTATTTTTTTGTTTTGCGTATTTTGGGTCAAAGTTTGACCATTGTATTTGACAAGCAAAATGTGAATGCATGTCACCAAAAATTGTATCGTTTGGTTCGTATCTGAATGTACTTTCAAATTATATTATTTTTGCAATGTATAACATATATTTTATTTGTGAAAATCATGGTCAATTATGACCCAGAATAAAAGGGAGACTAGTTAATGTGGGGTCGCTTTCTTAATTGAAGGATAAATTGATTTTGATTTTGACCCAGTGACAGCGCGCCAGCCCTCTCGTCCAATCCTAAATCGCTGCCGCACGCTCCTCTCCCTCTTCTCCATTGCAAAACCACCTCCTCTCCTCTCCATCATCTCCATTCCAAAACCACCGTCTCACCTCTCCCTCTTCTCCATTGCAAAACCACCTCCTCTCCTCTCCATCATCTCCATTCCAAAACCACCGTCTCGCCTCTCCCTCTTCTCTATTGCAAGACCACCGTCTCTCCTCCCATCTTCCAAAGCTAGCACCGGACCACTCAGGAGGACATTTATGGAGAGGATGCAGCAGTGAATCAGGCAGATCACCGGCGGCGACCAGGAAAAGTTAGCTAGGTCGAAGGAGATCATTACTTGGTTTGACAATGAGTGGGAGATTTCGAGGACGGTGAGGGCCATGTGGCAATGTATGCGAAAGAGCGAGACGACGGCGATGAGGGCGGCGATGTACTCCTTGATGGTAGTCACGCCGCAGTCCTTCGAGTTCATCGAGTATCTCCTCTGGGCGATGGAGCAAACAGATTCGCCCGAGGCGAAAGTCAGGCGGAGGTGGTGGGCGTACAGGTCGAAGGTCGAGCACCCAGAGGATAACGAATTGGTCGAGTACGGTGTGCCATTTGTGAGGGTGCAGAAATAGCTGGAGCCACAGGAGTATTTGTTCTCCCACCGCAAGAGGAGGCCGGATGGCGCGACGTCGCTTCCCCGCCGTTCTCCACAGTTCCCTCGACGTTCGCCTCGTTTCAACGGTGGCGGTAGGGTTTAAGGTAAGCTTCACACTAAGCTAATCTTCCATCTGCTCATGCTTATAATCAGTGCGACAGCTAATGAAAATCATGCTCACAATCAGTCTCTGAGTACTACGCCAATCACCCTAAAATAGCTCTGGACCTTTGGGTCAAAATTGTGACACTGTGTACAAATAAAGAAAAATAGATTGGTGCTTCTTTCAGAAAAGAGTACTCCCTAGAAAACTGCCAATATAAGCTACTAGTATTTGGTTAGAGGATTTGCTGCTGAGAAAGATCCGTCCACAGAGAGCGCCACACATCCCACTGGTGGTGGTGGATGCCAATGTGTGCATGGCACATGGTTGGTGTCGGTAATTTTTACTTGGCACACCTCGCACTCTGCATATATGCCGGTTCCATCCATACATTTGTGCAGTTCCACCAAAATGTAGCTGAATAACCCTGCTTGCACAGATAATGAAAAAGCGTGATTACATTATAGTGGCACTAGTTGATGAAACACACACTAATAAATAGAAGAAAATATTGCGATAGTATCATAGTATGCCATGCTGCGAGGGCGAGATGGGCCCTGCGACGCCTCATACGGTACGCCTCATACTGGAAATCGACCCAAGTCTCCCTGATACACCTTCTGCCAGTGATGAACATCAGTGTACAACGGTAGTACAAGGAGGGGCCTTGAGACATTCCAATCTCTATTTTTGTGCAGATCAACTAAAATTAAGCACCCCAGTTTGCAGAAACGCTTAAACATTAACAATGGTACTAGTTGATGAAACATACACTAACAAAGAGAAGCACTTTCTTTATCTACATTAGAAATGAAATGATAGAGAGGACACTCGCTCTATTTTAACTGTATTATTACTTCATTTTATCAGTGACACTAGGGTCGAGCAGGTGGTAAACGAGGTGTATTGTGCGTCGCAAGGATGGAGGCCGGGGGTGCTTAGACTGGGATGCTGAAGCTGGCTCTTTCAGTCCCTATCTCCCCCCTGATGTTTCTGTGGTAGCATTTGGGTTGTAATCCAAACTTGGTCGAGCTGGTGCTGCGCCCCCCTACCTACCTAGCTTATGTGGCGAACTTGTCTCCTGCTAGTACTCAGTCCGTTCTAGTAGTAGTTGCATAACTGCCTGTTTACACTGAGATGTTGTCGGATAATGGTTCTCTATGGTTGGGTTTCTTTAATGAAATCGGAGGAAACCCCCTCTTTCAATATATGTAAAAAAAATCAGTGGCACTAGCGGTGCCAAAACATTGCCTCAAATTAATAGTGCCACTAGATTAAGATGCAAAAGAATAACATTACTTCTTTATCATGGCAGTGCCAAAACAGTAGCACAAGAGCAGACTCAACATGCAGGATCTTTGGCAAATGGTCAGACCAAAAAGGAACATACCTCGTGATGGGAACCATATCTGTAGTCAACGCCATCGTAGAAGGGATGATACCAGTCACCAACATGGATGATTCAATTCATGGGACCTTTTGGTGCAGTTCACCTAAAATGAAGCAATGTCCCATAAGCTAGCAGCTTCTTCTTTTTTTAAGAAAAGGGCTCCAGCCCCGGTCCATCAGAAAACGAAACCCACAGAGCTTCTTCTTCATTAGTTGCAATAAAATTGAGCAACATCAAGGTTGGTTGCGAAGCTCCTGGAATATTCAACTATAATTTGGATATCATTTGTGCAGTTCAACTAAGATCAAGCGTGAAATGTATATCTCTGTTTGCAAAAAAAAGGTGGAAAGGAGGGTGACTAACAAGTGATGAAGCATGCATCAAATGAAAAGAAGCATGTTCCTTATCTGAATGGCAATCCTACAAGGACAGTAGCAATTTCTAAAGCAGCAGCATTGCTAGATATTAGTGTGGGCATTAGGATTAACTATGACAACCGTTAAATACGACATTACTTTAACAGTGCCATTGCTTCATTTTACCAGCAAGATTACATTAACAGCTGCTACAGAGTCGGTATTTGGGCACGGGAGAGTAGGCGGACCAGGACAGTTGCATTTCTAAAGAAAAGAAGCAACTTATCTTAATGGGAAATTTAGCAGGACATGAAAAAAGTGCCATTGATTCATATTACTGGAGGCATTACATTGAAAACAACATTGGTTTAACGTGTCCTTACTTTTAACAGTGCGATTGCTACATTTTACCAGTGGCATTACATAAGAGTGGCTCTGGGCAACAAACATCAGACCAGGATATCTGGGTTGGTCCCATTTTTGTTCGGTATAGCCACCTTATACTGTGTGAGGCTAGCAAATCTAGTGCTGGACTTACTCTGTTGACTTGTCCCCCAGTCCCCACTTTCTTTCCTTTTTCAACCAATAGATCGGGTTTATATTGAGTTTGTACTGCATTTCCCTTTATTTCCCTATTAGATAGAGACCAGTTGGACAGCCAGTCTCTGCTACTTTTCGCCCCCATTATTTCCTCTTTCGACCAAGTCCTAGATTCAGGTAACAAATCTCCCCCACCCCCACCCCATTTCTTCCTTGTTTGAACCAAGTAGTACTAGATTTGAGTGCGTGAACTAGTTTTACCTCTTAACAGTAAAAATTTAGGTGGTTTTTGAAAAGCCGATCGATCCTATCTATGAGGGGGCCTGAGAAATAGTAAAAGATACAAATGCAGCGACGTCAGGAGCTCGGGAAGTATAGCAAGGCCGATTTCGAAGGAAGTTATACCCGAGGGTCGCCGGGCTGTCGCTAGGTGGGCGGTGGGAGGCCAGATCTACCCACACTACGGCAGCGAGGAAGAAGGGGTCGGAGGCCCTCCCTAGCCAGCGGTGCTTGGGAGAGAACGGCAAGGCACGCTGATCGGGACGCGCCGGCAGTGGGTAAGAGCCATCGCCGAGGACGACCGCGTGAATGTTGCACCTTCTCACCTTCCCCGGCGGAGAGGATCTGGCTGGATCTGTGACCAACGGTGAGCAGAGAGAGAGAGTGTGGCCACCGCTGTCGTGTTTAGATCTGGAGAGGACGAGACAGTGTGAAGAGAGCAACACTAGCAAGCAAGCGCGGAGGCTCCTACCTATATAGGCCCTGTTTGGACCCATGGGTTAGAGTTAGTTTGAGCTAGTTGGGGCTCAAATAGCCCTAAAGTATCCAACATGAGGGTTAAATTGGAGCAAGTTAGACTTGTTCGGTTCAACCGCCTCCCTAGGTGTTTGGAGAGGAATTGGCCAGCGCAAGGCGGTTCTATAGGTGGGCAGGCGGCTTGTAAGCAAAATTTTCTCCTCGTGCCGCGGGCCACCGCGCACACGTTGGCGAGGGAGAAGGCGTAGTAAGCAAGCTTCTCGTTGTTTTGCGAGTTGACGAGACACATCAAAGTTATTTAGTACTCCCTCCATTTCTTTTTAGTCTGCATATAAGATTTGGTCAAAGTCAAACCTAGTAAAGTTTGACCAACTTTATAGAAAAAAATATCAACATCTACAATACTAAAGCTATATGGTATGAAAATTAATTTCATGATGCATCTAACATTATTGATTTCATATTATGAACCTTGTTATTCTTTTCTATAAACTTAGTCAAAGTTAACAAAGTTCGACTTTGACCAAATCTTATATGCAGACTAAAAAGAAACAGAGGGAGTACGTACTCTCTCCAAAAAAGGGCTGACCATGTCATGGCTACCATCCCGTGCTCCGTCGTTGAGTACGTGCACTATTCATGTGCCATCGAGGAGAAAAAATATTGCGTAGTAGGTGCCATCGAAGTGCACGACTCACTTACGCACTGCTTATCTTATTATCTCCATTTTCTTGCATGACACGTGCACCTTGATGCTAGATGTGTCGCGTGTTGGCAAAAGGATGAAGAAAGCTCACATCAAAAAAAGAGAGTGGGAGAACATAGATTCCCGACGACTGAGAAGGAGCAAGGAACCCCGTGGTGGAGCGTCTGCACTCATAATATTTTATATCATTCAGCGATATAAAATCAACCAATCATCTCCACAGTGGACTGGAAGAGTACGAAACACGGCAGTCCAGTGTGGTTACATCATACTACATGGCTAACCCACGCTATCACCATATTTCTTGGCTTCCGTGCGACACCTAGCTCTAGTAATCCAGCAGCCCGTATCTCTTATCGCTCCTCGTCTCTCTCAAAGTGCAGCGGGCTGGCGTTTTTGCCGTCTATTGAGGTCGGTTAATTCATCACATGTTAGCGACATGCCAAGAGCATTCTAAAAAAATATATTGTACTCTATTGTTATGCCAAGAAGAGGAAGCGCTTTGACCAACAGACCAAACGAGACAGGCATGCCGTGCCGTGAGTGGGTCCAGTTTCTCATTTTGAACTCATTTAGAACACTTGGTTTTGACTATTGATAAGATTTTATATAGGGCCTAATGTATTCTTCGAGGATGCCTTTGACTATTGATAAGATTTTATATAATTTGAAAATTATATCATTCGAAGATTCTTTCATGTTTCGTAAAAAAAAGATCTTTTCACGTACGAATTTGACTGTATGCTTTGAGTAACTTGCATGTCCTATACTGTTCCTGTTTGGATACTCTAACTTAGCTAGAGGTTAGACTAACTCATGGCTAACCCTGAGCTAACTATAGCCAAAGAGGTGTTTGGGTGACAGGGTTAGATTGACAATAAATGCACTTGATGGAGAGAGAAAGTGATTTTTCAGTGGGCCCAATGAGAACTATCTCCAATTAGCACCTCTTGGGTGGGATATTTTTTTGGTGGGTTCGGTGCAACTTGCTCCAATTTAACACTCATGCTTGGATACTTTAGGGATATTTGAGCCCCAACTAGCTCAAACTAACTCTAACCCATGGATCCAAACAGGGCCATAGTGGAGTACTAGTTTTCTTTTGTCTACCGGAGCCGGCTTGACCTCGTCAATGAGTGTCGAGAAGTCTTCATGCACGTGCCCTGGAGGTGCAGTTGTCGTCATTTTGATCTGAAGCACCAGATTATAACATATAACACGAAAAAATGCCACATGACAAGAAATCATAACCTCACTGCCCAAAGGAGACAACATGAATCCCGACGGAGAAACTAGACGAGGATTAAAGCTCAAATTAAAGATAAACTCGTAGAAAAGGGGTCCATCGATAGATGTCCTAATTAACATAGTCGACTTAACCTAGATGGTAGTCGAGTAGTCTTCGTGCATGTGCCCCCAATGACTAGCCCCTTGGAGGAACTCAGTTGTCGCTGTTTAACCCTCGCAGTGATCCGAAGCACATGACACCTAATTTTGTGAGATGACAAGAAACCTTTTTTTAGATTTCTCACCAGAACTACAACCCTGTACAACACAGCCTGCACGATATGTAGACGATAGCCAATCCAGGCGTGTCTGCTAGAGTCTGATCACATGCATGGACGAACTGATCTTCCGTGTCTTGTAGGGATCGTCCAGGCACCAACATATGTACAACACTTCTCTAGTAGTACTATTGCTCGTCTCTCTCTTCTATTAACTCACCCGACTTGTGGGGCCGGGGAGTGTGCCTATGGTCGGTTCTCAATTGCGGTCCCACATGTGTGTGCAAACGCAATATGACACGCGTTCCATTCGGAGAGCGGCGTGTCAGACCGGCCGACCATCTGGGGTGCGATGCGAACGCGACAGGCGTGCTGTATACTCTGTACATGTGTACCGCCATTTTATTGAGGCTTTGCTCCATGGCGCAATCCATGGATACAAAATTAGTATACTGTACTATTTAAAAGTCGAGGGCGGGGCTTTTCCTGCGCGGTAGGCGGGGCAGTTCTCCCTAGTCGATTCGACAGAGATGCGAGAAGATGAGGGAGTAGGCTGCTGCAAACGTAGGGCTGTGTGATTTGATAGCGAGTTACTGCTGGACAGGTAGGCCCCGTGATTTGACTTGCCATTATCATTTTAACTGCGGCGCTACGACCGGCGTGAGTCTCCCGATTCCTGACCACCTCCATACAGGTGCCTCTCCCAATGCTCCACCATGTAGAGGCTAGCTCTTGCATGAGAGCCCACTCCTCCACTTTTTCCTTGCCTCTTTTCTCCACATATGCAAAAATGCCATGTAAAGCGGGCTTATAGCCCACTATTGTACTACTTACTTGCTCCTACAGGTGCTAAGCCTGCCACATAGGCATAAAGTCTGATGTGGAAAGTTAATTAAGAAGAGAGAGACTAGTTTGGTGACCCAAGGAAGAAACGGTGCTAAGCGCGTGTACCTAGGTGAAAAGACAATTTTGAATCTATAGCTAATTAAATGAAGCAAACTTAGCAACAAAAAACTAAGCACCTATGCATTGGGGACTTGATTGCTAAGCCATTTAATGCCCTTAGCACCTCATCTAAGCACCATTTCATTGGAAGAGGTCACTCCTTGGCAAATGCAATAAATACTACGAAGAAAGAGATAGAGAGAAGTAAAAAATACTCTTATATCCAACCTTATAGCTAACCTTGTTGTAGTATGAGTGACTAAGTGATGACTATGTATGACATGCCAATATCAGATAGCCTAACGCACCATGTTAAATCTCCAAGGGCGCGACCGCGCGAGCGAGGCGACGGTTGTGGTAGGCGCGACCATGATACGGGCTGCTGGCAACCCTTGGATCTGAGATCGAATGGTCGCATGCTAAGTTGCTGAAAATTTGCAGAATAACCCTCCAGGATAGGATATTCACCCATAGGTCTAGAATCACACCATGCAACCGTTCGATCTCAGATCCAAGGGCTCTCGAAAGCCTGTATCATGGGAGAATGGAAAGCTTCGTATCACCTCTAATTTTCTCGACGCTTGACATGACATCGAAAGCCATTTAATTGGGCGTCGAGTAGACATGACATCTAATTGGGCCCCCATAGTACTGTGCATGAATCCATTTATCCACCAGGCAAGCCACTACCCTGCCATTCGCACGCCCCACTCAGCATTTTTACAATCGAAAAACCGCTGGCAGTTCGCTCCTACTCGTCCTCGGACTTCCTTAACATTACGGCTGTTCGCTCCTAGTCGTCCCATCCTTTCACATTATGGCAGTTCCATTAATCCTAACCTTCCTCCCAAATCCATGGCGGCCCAAATCTCCATGATCGGCGGTGAGTACAAGGTTAGATCCATCACCGGCGATGATTTCAACATCATCTACACCCGTTCTTCCGCGACGGTGAAAGGATGCCTTGCTCACTTCAGACGCATGTTCAAAAACTCAAATGATGAGTGGGTCGCTAGGCTAGATGTTGAGTACACCACAACCCTGGACAAAGAGAAGAATCTAAAGGAGGAAGAGAAGATGATGTCTGCCGTGATCCAGGTTTGCGTGCATGACTTATGCTTGGTCTACCACATATACCATGCCGACGTTGAGTGCCAGGATTTTAAGAACTTCCTCAAGGACGGCCTAGTCAAATTCGTTACGGTAGACTTTAAGAACAATAGAAAAGTCCTGGGTCGAATAGGCCTCGTCGTCGGCAACCCCTTCGACCTCCAGAAGAATGGGCTGCTGCCCTCCCGTGATCAGCCTTCAATGCTGACCCTAGCAGGAGCCATGGTTCATCCTTTGTACGGTAAACTGAAGAAACCTCCGCACACGTTTCATCGTCATGCATGGCAGTGGAATGTACTAGATATAGACCACATCCAGTACGCTGCAATGGATGGCTACCTTGTTTCAATATCTACAAGGGTTGGATGAAGAGCAAGATCCAAGTGTGCGATTCAAGCAAAGAAGTATCGACCAAGAGGAAGAGGGACAAGGACGAAGTCGAGGACGTGGACGAGGACTCCGAGTAAGGTGGCAGTGTCGTTGCTCATGGTGGTTCTAATGCAGTGTCTACCAGATTAATTGCTTAGTTTAATTTCAGGTGTGCTTAGTTTTATTCGAGGGGTGTGTTGTGCTAAGCCCCCAGCAGAACTATGTTATGTTTCTTCTCGTTATATTTCTTACATTTCATCTTTTAGTTGGTATAGTACTACCACTCATTTCTTCACATTATATACGTACAATATATATGGCCAACATCATATAGCCAGCAGTTTAGTTGTCAAAGAATTTCAGGGTGCTTAGTTTTGTCAAAGAATTTCAGGGTGCTTAGTTTTATTTGAGGGGTGTGTTGTGCTGGACACCATTATTGTGACTCAAATCTCTTTTGCCGTGTTATAATGACATAAATACCGATGGACCAACATGCCGGCTCTCCCTCTATCTCACTACAGTAAAATAAAGTGTGGGGCCTACTTGATCCCAACAACGTTCTTATTTTCCTGTAAAATTAATCGCTTGGTTACTCCTGACAAGCGGGGCCACACTTATCATTGTGAGAATCGGCTTATTTTTGTCATGTAACTGAAGGAAATATGCCCTAGAGGCAATAATAAAGTATTATTTATTTCCTTATATCATGATAAATGTTTATTATTCATGCTAGAATTGTATTAATCGGAAACATAATACATGTGTGAATACATAGACAAACAGAGTGTCACTAGTATGCCTCTACTTGACTAGCTCGTTGATCAAAGATGGTTATGTTTCCTAGCCATAGACATGAGTTGTCATTTGATTATTGGGATCACTTCATTAGGAGAATGACGTGATTGACTTGACCCATTCCGTTAGCTTAGCACTCGATCGTTTAGTATGTTGCTATTGCTTTCTTCATGACTTATACATGTTCCTATGACTATGAGATTATGCAACTCCCGTTTACCGGAGGAACACTTTGTGTGCTACCAAACGTCACAACGTAACTGGGTGATTATAAAGGTGCTCTACAGGTGTCTCCAAAGGTACTTGTTGGGTTGGCGTATTTCGAGATTAGGATTTGTCACTCCGATTGTCGGAGAGGTATCTCTGGGCCCACTCGGTAATGCACATCACTATAAGCCTTGCAAGCATTGTGACTAATGAGTTAGTTGCGGGATGATGTATTACGGAACGAGTAAAGAGACTTGCCGGTAACGAGATTGAACTAGGTATCGAGATACCGACGATCGAATCTCGGGCAAGTAACATACCGATGACAAAGGGAACAACGTATGTTGTTATGCGGTCTGACCGATAAAGATCTTCGTAGAATATGTGGGACCAATATGAGCATCTAGGTTCCGCTATTGGTTATTTACCGGAGAGGTGTCTCGGTCATGTCTACATAGTTCTCGAACCCGTAGGGTCCGCACGCTTAAAGTTACGATGACAGTTATATTATGAGTTTATATGTTTTGATGTACCGAAGGTTGTTCGGAGTCCCGGATGTGATCACGGACATGACGAGGAGTCTCGAAATGGTCGAGACATAAAGATTGATATATTGGACGACTATATTCGGACACCGGAAGTGTTCCGGAGAAGTTTCGGATAAAACCGGAGTGCCAGAGGGGTTACCGGAACCCCCCGGGGAAGTATTGGACCTTAGTGGGCCTGAGGGGAGAGAGGGGGCAGCAGCTCAGGAGGTGGCGCCCCCCTTCCCATGGGGAGTCTGAATTGGACTAGGGGAGGGGGGCGCGGCCCCTCTTTCCCTCTCCCTTTCTTTCCTTCCCCCTTCTGTCTTCCTAGTTGGACTAGGAAAGGGGAGTCCTACTCCTACTAGGAGGAGGACTCCCCCCTCCTTGGCGCGCCCCAAGGGCCGGCCGGCCTCCCCCCTTGCTCCTTTATATACGGGGGCAGGGGGGCACCTCTGAACACACAATTGATATACGATATTTTAGCCGTGTGCGGTGCTCCCCTCCACCATATTACACCTCGATAATATCGTAGCGGAGCTTAGGCGAAGCCCTGCGTCGGTAGAACATCATCATCAACACCACGCCGTCGTGCTGACGAAACTCTCCCTCAACACTCGGCTGGATCGGAGTTCGAGGGACGTCATCGAGCTGAACGTGTGCTGAACTCGGAGGTGCCGTGCGTTCGGTACTTGATCGGTCGGATCGTGAAGACGTACGACTACATCAACCGCGTTGTGTTAACGCTTCCGCTTTCGGTCTACGAGGGTACGTGGACAACACTCTCCCCTCTCGTTGCTATGCATCACCATGATCTTGCGTGTGCGTAGGAATTTTTTTGAAATTACTACGTTCCCCAACAGTGGCATCCGAGCCTGGTTTTATGCGTTGATGCTATGCACGAGTAGAACACAAGTGAGTTGTGGGCGATATAAGTCATACTGCTTACCAGCATGTCATACTTTGGTTCGGCGGTATTGTGAGATGAAGCGGCCCGGACCGACATTACGCGTACGCTTACGCGAGACTGGTTTCACCGTTGCGAGCACTCGTTGCTTAAAGGTGACTGGCGGGTGTCTGTCTCTCTCACTTTAGTTGAACCGAGTGTGGCTACGCCCGGTCCTTGCGAAGGTTAAAACAGCACCAACTTGACAAACTATCGTTGTGGTTTTTATGCGTAGGTAAGAACGGTTCTTGCTAAGCCCGTAGCAGCCACGTAAAACTTGCAACAACAAAGTAGAGGGCGTCTAACTTGTTTTTGCAGGGCATGTTGTGATGTGATATGGTCAAGACATGATGCTATATTTTATTGTATGAGATGATCATGTTTTGTAACCGAGTTATTGGCAACTGGCAGGAGCCATATGGTTGTCGCTTTATTGTATGAAATGCAATCGCCATGTAATTGTTTTACTTTATCACTAAGCGGTAGCGATAGTCGTAAAAGCAATAGTTGGCGAGACGACAACGATGCTACGATGGAGATCAAGGTGTCGCGCCGGTGACGATGGTGATCATGACGGTGCTTCGGAGATGGAGATCACAAGCACGGTGCTTCGGGGATGGAGATCACAAGCACAAGATGACGATGGCCATATCATATCACTTATATTGATTGCATGTGATGTTAATCCTTTATGCATCTTATCTTGCTTTGATTGACGGTAGCATTATAAGATGATCCCTCACTAAAATTTCAAGATAAAAGTGTTCTCCCTGAGTATGCACCGTTGCGAAAGTTCTTCGTGCTGAGACACCACGTGATGATCGGGTGTGATAGGCTCTACGTTCAAATACAACGGGTGCAAAACAGTTGCACACGCGGAATACTCAGGTTAAACTTGACGAGCCTAGCATATGCAGATATGGCCTCGGAACACGGAGACCGAAAGGTCGAGCGTGAATCATATAGTAGATATGATCAACATAGTGATGTTCACCATTGAAAACTACTCCATTTCACGTGATGATCGGTTATGGTTTAGTTGATTTGGATCACGTAATCACTTAGATGATTAGAGGGATATCTATCTAAGTGGGAGTTCTTAAGTAATATGATTAATTGAACTTAAATTTATCATGAACTTAGTCCTGATAGTATTTTGCAAATTATGTTGTAGATCAATAGCTCGTGTTGTTGCTTCCCTGTGTTTATTTTTGATATGTTCCTAGAGAAAAATTATGTTGAAAGATGTTAGTAGCAAAGATGCGGATTGGATCCGTGATCTGAGGATTATCCTCATTGCTGCACAGAAAAATTATGTCCTTGATGCACCGCTAGGTGACAGACCTATTGCAGGAGCAGATGCGGACGTTATGAACGTTTGGCTAGCTCAATATGATGACTACTTGATAGTTTAGTGCACCATGCTTAACGGCTTAGAATCGGGACTTCAAAGACGTTTTGAACGTCATGGACCATATGAGATGTTCCAGGAGTTGAAGTTAATATTTCAAGCAAATACCCGAGTTGAGAGATATGAAGTCTCCAACAAGTTCTATAGCTAAAAGATGGAGGAGAATAGCTCAAGCAGTGAGCATGTGCTCAGATTGTCTGGGTACTACAATCGCTTGAATCAAGTGGGAGTTAATCTTCCAGATAAAATAGTGATTGACAGAATTCTCTAGTCACCATCACCAAGTTAGTAGAACTTCGTGATGAACTATAGTATGCAAGGGATGACGAAAGTAATTCCCGAGCTCTTCGTGATGCTGAAATCGACGAAGGTAGAAATCAAGAAAAACATCGAGTGTTGATGGTTGACGAGACCACTAGTTTCAAGAAAAGGGCAAAGGGAAGAAGGGGAACTTCAAGAAGAACGGCAAGCAAGTTGCTGCTCAAGTGAAGAAGCCTAAGTCTGGTCCTAAGCCTGAGACTAAGTGCTTCTACTGCAAAGGGACTGGTCACTGGAAGCGGAACTACCCCAACTATTTGGTGGATAAGAAGGATGGCAAAGTGAACAAAGGTATATTGGATATACATGTTATTGATGTGTACTTTACTAGTGTTTATAGCAACCCCTCGGTATTTGATACTGGTTCAGTTGCTAAGAGTAGTAACTCGAAACGGGAGTTGCAGAATAAACAGAGACTAGTAAAAGCCGAGGTGACGATGTGTGTTGGAAGTAGTTCCAAGATTGATATGATCATCATCGCACACTCCCTATACTTTCGGGATTAGTGTTGAAACTAAATAAGTGTTATTTGGTGTTTGCGTTGAGCATGAATATGATTTGATCATGTTTGTTGCAATACAGTTATTCATTTAAATTAGAGAATAATTGTTGTTCTGTTTACATGAATAAAACCTTCTATGGTCATACACCCAATAAAATAGTTTGTTGGATCTCGATCGTAGTGATACACATATTCATAATAATGAAGCCAAAAGATGCAAAGTTAATAATGATAGTGCAACTTATTTGTGGCACTGCCGTTTAGGTCATATTGGTGTAAAGCGCATGAAGAAACTCCATACTGATGGGATTTTGGAATCACTTGATGCTTGCGAACCGTGCCTCATGGGCAAGATGACTAAAACGCCGTTCTTCGGAACTATGGAGAGAGCAACAGATTTGTTGGAAATCATACATACAGATGTATGTGGTCCGATGAATATTGAGGCTCGTAGCAGGTATCATTATTTTCTGACCTTCACAGATGATTTGAGCAGATATGGGTATATCTACTTAATGAAACAGAAGTCTGAAACATTTGAAAAGTTCATATAATTTCAGAGTGAAGCGGAAAATCATCGTAACAAGAAAATAAAGTTTCTACGATCTGATCATGGAGAAGAGTATTTGAGTTACGAGTTTGGCCTTCAGGTAAAACAATGTGAAATAGTTTCACTACTCACGCCACCTGGAACACCACGGTGTAATGGTGTGTCCGAACATCGTAACCGTACTTTATTAGATATGGTGCGATATATGATGTCTCTTACCGATCTACCACTATCATTTTGGGGTTATGCATTAGAGACAGCTGCATTCACGTTAAATAGGGTACCATCTAAATCCGTTGAGACGACATCTTATGAACTATGGTTTGGCAAGAAACCAAAGTTGTCGTTTCTTAAAGTTTGGGGTTGCGATGCTTATGTGAAAAGGTTTCATCCTGATAAGCTCAAACCCAAATCGGAGAAATGTGTCTTCATAGGATACCCAAAGGAGACAGTTGGGTACACCTTCTATCACAGATCCGAAGGCAAGACATTCGTTGCTAAGAATGGATCCTTTCTAGAGAAGGAGTTTCTCTCGAAAGAAGTGAGTGGGAGGAAAGTAGAACTTGATGAGGTAACTGTACCTGCTCCCTTATTGGAAAGTAGTTCATCACAGAAATCTGTTCCTGTGACTCCTACACCAATTAGTGAGGAAGTTAATGATGATGATCATGTAACTTCATATCAAGTTACTACCAAACCTCGTAGGTAAACCAGAGTGAGATCCACACCAGAGTGGTACGGTAATCCTGTTTTGGAGGTCATGTTATTTGACCATGACGAACCTACGAACTATGAGGAAGCGATGATGAGCCCAGATTCCGCGAAATGGCTTGAGGCCATGAAATCTGAGACAAGATCCATATATGAGAACAAAGTATGGACTTTGATTGACTTGCCCAATGATCGGCGAGCCATTGAGATTAAATGGATCTTCAAGAGGAAGATGGACGCTGATAGTAGTGTTACTATCTACAAAGCTAGACTTGTCAGAAAAAGGTTTTTGACAAAGTTCAAAGTGTTGAATACGATGAGATTTTCTCACTCGCAGCGATGCTTAAGTCTGTCCGAATCATGTTAGCAATTGCCACATTTTATGAAATCTGGCAAATGGATAAACAAAACTGCATTCCTTAAATGGATTCATTAAAGAAGAGTTGTATATGATGCAACCAGGAGGTTTTGTCAATCCTAAAAGTTCTAACAAAATATGCAAGCTCCAGCGATCCATCTATGGACTGGTGCAAGCATCTCGGAGTTGGAATATACGCTTTGATAAGTTGATCAAAGGATATAGTTTTATACAGACTTGCGGTGAAGCCTGTATTTACAAGAAAGTGAGTGGGAGCACTACAGCATTTCTGATAAGTATATGTGAATGACATATTGTTGATCGGAAATAATGTAGAATTATTCTGCAAAGCATAAAGGAGTGTTTGAAAGGAGTTTTTCAAAGAAAGACCTCAGTGAAGCTGCTTACATATTGAGCATCAAGATCTATAGAGATAGATCAAGACGCTTGATAAGTTTTTTCAATGAGTACATACCTTAATAAGATTTTGAAGTAGTTCGAAATAGAACAGTCAAAGAAAGAGTTCTTGCCTCTGTTACAAGGTGTGAAATTGAGTAAGACTCAAAGCCCGACCACGGCAGAAGATAGAAAGAGAATGAAAGTCATTCCCTATGCCTTGGCCATAGGTTCTATAAAGTATGCCATGCTGTGTACCAAATCTATTGTATACCCTACACTGATTTTGGCAAGGGCGTACAATAGTGATCTAGGAGTAGATCACTGGACAGCGGTCAAAATTATCCTTAGTGGAATAAGGATATGTTTCTCGATTATGGAAGTGACAAAAGGTTCGTCGTAAAGGGTTACGTCGATGCAAGTTTTGACACTAATCTAGATGACTCTAAGTCTCGGTCTGGATACATATTGAAAGTGGGAGCAATTAGCTAGAGTAGCTCCGTGCAGAGCATTGTAGACATAGAAATTTGCAAAATACTTACGGATCAGAATGTGACAGACCCGTTGACTAAAATTATCTCACAAGCAAAACATGATCACACCGTAGTACTCTTTGGGTGTTAATCACATAGCGATGTGAACTAGATTACTGACTAGTAAACCCTTTGGGTGTTGGTCACATGACGATGTGAACTATGGGTGTTAATCACATGGTGATGTGAACTATCGATGTTAAATCACATGGCGATGTGAACTAGATTATTGACTCTAGTGCAAGTGGGAGACTGAAGGAAATATGCCCTAGAGGCAATAATAAAGTATTATTTATTTCCTTATATCATGATAAATGTTTATTATTCATGCTAGAATTGTATTAATCGGAAACATAATACATGTGTGAATACATAGACAAACAGAGTGTCACTAGTATGCCTCTACTTGACTAGCTCGTTGATCAAAGATGGTTATGTTTCCTAGCCATAGACATGAGTTGTCATTTGATTAACGGGATCACTTCATTAGGAGAATGACGTGATTGACTTGACCCATTCCGTTAGCTTAGCACTCGATCATTTAGTATGTTGCTATTGCTTTCTTCATGACTTATACATGTTCCTATGACTATGAGATTATGCAACTCCCGTTTACCGGAGGAACACTTTGTGTGCTACCAAACGTCACAACGTAACTGGGTGATTATAAAGGTGCTCTACAGGTGTCTCCAAAGGTACTTGTTGGGTTGGCGTATTTCGAGATTAGGATTTGTCACTCCGATTGTCGGAGAGGTATCTCTGGGCCCACTCGGTAATGCACATCACTATAAGCCTTGCAAGCATTGTGACTAATGAGTTAGTTGCGGGATGATGTATTACGGAACGAGTAAAGAGACTTGCCGGTAACGAGATTGAACTAGGTATCGAGATACCGACGATCGAATCTCGGGCAAGTAACATACCGATGACAAAGGGAACAACGTATGTTGTTATGCAGTCTGACCGATAAAGATCTTCGTAGAATATGTGGGAACCAATATGAGCATCCAGGTTCCGCTATTGGTTATTGACCGGAGAGGTGTCTCGGTCATGTCTACATATTTCTCGAACCCGTAGGGTCCGCACGCTTAAAGTTACGATGACAGTTATATTATGAGTTTATATGTTTTGATGTACCGAAGGTTGTTCGGAGTCCCGGATGTGATCACGGACATGACGAGGAGTCTCGAAATGGTCGAGACATAAAGATTGATATATTGGACGACTATATTCGGACACAGGAAGTGTTCCGGAGAAGTTTCGGATAAAACTGGAGTGCCGGAGGGGTTACCGGAACCCCCCGGGGAAGTATTGGGCCTTAGTGGGCCTGAGGGGAGAGAGAGGGCAGCAGCCCAGGAGGTGGCGCGCCCCCTCCCATGGGGAGTCCGAATTGGACTAGGGGAGGGGGGCGCGGCCCCTCTTTCCCTCTCCCTCTCCCTCTCTTTCCTTCCCCCTTCTCTCTTCCTAGTTGGACTAGGAAAGGGGAGTCCTACTCCTACTAGGAGGAGGACTCCCCCCCTCCTTGGCGCGCCCCAAGGGCCGGCCGGCCTCCCCCCTTGCTCCTTTATATACGGGGGCAGGGGGGCACCTCTGAACACACAATTGATATACGATATTTTAGCCGTGTGCGGTGCTCCCATCCACCATATTACACCTCGATAATATCGTAGCGGAGCTTAGGCGAAGCCCTGCGTCGGTAGAACATCATCATCGTCACCACGCCGTCGTGCTGACGAAACTCTCCCTCAACACTCGGCTGGATCGGAGTTCGAGGGACGTCATCGAGCTGAACGTGTGCTGAACTCGGAGGTGCCGTGCGTTCGATACTTGATCGGTCGGATCGTGAAGACGTACGACTACATCAACCGTGTTGTGTTAACGCTTCCGCTTTCGGTCTACGAGGGTACGTGGACAACACTCTCCCCTCTCATTGCTATGCATCACCATGATATTGCGTGTGCGTAGGAATTTTTTTGAAATTACTACGTTCCCCAACAGTAACATGGTCAACGGGTTTGCGTGGAAATAACAATGTCTAATGGCATTTTTTAGCAAACATCTAACTTAACGATGGCATTTTTGAGATATCTAATTGCATTTTTGAGCAGGCATCTCACGAATCGATGGCATTTTTGAGTAGTTGTAACTTCTAATGGCAAAACTGAGTAGTGATACACAACTAGTGGCATAAATAATAAGAACCCAAGAATTAAATAGGTATGCTAATTTCTTTAATAGAATTCAGCACCCCATTTAAGCACGTACTAGCTTTTTTAATAGTACTATATGCATAATTTGGCGACGAGCGCTCTCTATATGTACCACCTTTTTTCTTTAATTCCATCTTGTTAGTTTTGCTCCATGGCGCAATCCATCGATACTACTACTGTACAAAAGTATACATCTTTTAAAAGGCTAGAGGGCGGGGCAGTCTAGCTTGGTCGGTTTCACGAGAGGCGAGGGCCTTTGTGATTTGACGGCTCATTACTGCTAGAAGGCGGGGCCTTGTGATTTGAATGCTCGTATAAATGTGCTGACGACCTGAGGAGGAGCAAAGAACCATGCGGTATACTCAAGTTTTCCACTGGAGTAGTACTACGACGGAGGAGCATGAAACACGGCAGCCCAGTGCCATTTGGCGATAAAAAATGATCTAATTTGCTAGCCATCTCATTGTTAGAATTGTTCTATTCATGCCTTGTAGAGAACATGACACGTGCGGCGAAACACCAAAGCAAAAGAAGAAACACTGGAGCAAAAGATTGCAGTGTAGTTTCCCACGCTTATATTCTGTCTATGCTGCTTTGTCTTAAATAGATATGATTCGAACCTTATCTATCTTGATTTGGCAACATAAACTACAATGATATAGACCATACAGTGACCATACTACATAGATATATGTTTGTTTCATGTTGTGATCCTGTCCACCTTACTACTGAACTGGTTTACCAAAATGTTCATATACTACATTGTAAACCTGTGATGTGTTTGTTTGTTTCTCTTTTAGAACGCGGATAAAATATTGGAGAAGAGTACCCCGTTATGCAATGGTAAAGGAAGTAATGCAGATAAGGTTCAAGATAATGAGCATCCCTGTTGGTCTCCAAGAAAGCTGATAAAAACTATATTGAAGACACTGAGACAACCCCAAAGTCCTGTCTTGATGCAGTGTTCGAGTTACTGGCTACTACTACCGGCACCAGCTCTTCGAACTCGTTTCCTAAATTAGTTCGGCTTCTTGAGTCTCGACTTCAAGTTGAAAGACATCGATCAGATGTTATGCGACAGGAAGCCGAAGGACTGAGGAAGTCCTTGCAGAATTCAGATGCATACTTTCTGGTGCAACAGCAAGTGCTGGAGGATTTAAGCGCCAAACAAGAGAAAGTTAATAAGCTTGCTAAGCATCTTGCCAGCATTATGGGTACCCAGGATATTGTTTCTTGAGCTCTTCTAAAGTGGTTTCAGTTCTGGGCTTGTTTTGCTGCGGTGTTTATTTGCACTGGTCGCCAACTTTGACAACCAGTGTATATGATATGCTGCTTTGTTCCCTATATTTGCACTGGTGGCGAACTTTGATGCCCAGTGGATGTAATATGTGTAATAGCCGTGATAGCCTAGCGTAAGTTGCTTGCTTATTTATTTCCTAATTGTCTTGTTTATTTGTTTGCTTGTAGTCAGTGCAGTTCTTTTTCCGCGGTTTGCTAGTGGCCGCAATAACCCATTTTTTAAAACTAGGCCACAATAACCATGGGCTACATATTTACTATAGTTACCATGGGCCTCCTACGGGCCGTAGAAACAATGGGCCTTCTAAGGTTTGTAGAAACAATGGGCCTTCTATGGGGCGTAGAAACAATGGGCCTTCTACGGGCCGTAGACACAATGGGCCTTCTACGGGCCGTAATTTGGCCAAACATGGGCCAATAACAGACCGCATTATGACTGTAAACGGGCTTGAGTTGGAATCGTCTGTTCATGGGCCGACCATAACGGGCCGTCGTTAATCGACAGTATTTGATGACGCTATGAAAACGGCCCAACGTATTAACGGGCCACAAATGGGACGACTGTAACCACGGGCTGAATTTGGCCCACAAGCAGAAAATGACAATAACGGGCCGTAAGTAAACGAATGCTGGAAATGAGCCCAAGAATAAATGGGCCCTGTGAAGGCCGAAAGATAACATGGGATGGAAACGGTCTAATGGAATAATGGGCCATTAATGGGTATAAAATGATACACTGTTCATTACGGGCCAGTTTCAGCACATGCCGTTAATGGGTATAAAGTGATACACTGTTCATTACGGGCCAGTTTCACCACGGGCCGTTAATGGGTATAAAGTGATACACTATTCATTACGGGCCAGATTCACCACGGGTCGTTAATGGGCAAGGAGTTACAAAGGGCCACATATGGGCCGAAAGACGTCATGGGCCATACATGGGCCGGAAGTTAAAACGGGCTGGAATCTTATTGGACGGCCCAAATGATGCTACTGGGCCTAATTCGGATAGGTCGTAACGGGCCCTGGGTTAGCGGGCTGTAAATGGGCTATATGCTAACAGGCCGTTAATAGGCTTTCCATGGGCCGGGCCGCCACCTTTTGACCAAGTCAAACGGGCTGGCCTTTTCACAGGAATGGGCCTCTGTTGGGAAGTGCCACGTGTCGACGTATCATAGGCACCTTCTGTCCAATGAGTGGATGACATCTGTCCCAACGGTGAGCCGACACGTGTTTCCTCCAGCCAATGATGATTTTACACATGGAAATCCCCATTCATTGGGGCTGTTAATGGGTTATCGGATCCAAAATCGGACCCGATAGCTTAATGGCGAGCCGTTACGGTGGATGCCACGTGTCGGTCACCCTTGACGAAAGCACTTCTATGACGCGTGATTTATCATCATGGAAGTGGACACTTCCGTGATGATAATTTTGGTAATGTCATGGAACACTTCTACGACAACACAGGTATGACTATCTTGATTCTATCATAAAATTGTCATGGATGTACACGCATGACAGAAAACGTGACCTGTGACAAACACGTATCATCACGGATGTGTATTTTTTTGTAGTGTTGGAGCACAATTTATCCTTGATTGTCTATTTTTGTGTGAAGGTCGGGGGCACGTGATGGTTAACTCCTACCAACCTCCCCCTAGGGGCATGCATAGTAGTACTTTGCTTCGAGGGCTAATAAACTTTTGCAATAAGTATATGAGTTCTTTATGACTAATGTGAGTCCATGGATTATACGCACTCTTACCTTTCTGCAATTTGCTAGCCTCTACGGTACCGTGCATTGCCCTTTCTCACCTCGAGACGTGGTGCAAACCTCGCCGGTGCATCCAAATCCCGTGATATGATACGCTCTATCACACATAAGCCTTATTATATCTTCCTCAAAACAGCCACCATACCTACCTATTATGGCCTTTCCATAGCCATTCCGAGATATATTGCCATGCAACTTCCAACGCTTCCGTTGATGACTTGAGCATTCATTGTCATATTGCTTTGCATGATCATATAGCTGACATAGTATTTGTGGCTCAACCACTATTCATCATTTTTATGCATGTTACGCTAAATCATTGCACATCCTGGTATTGCCAGATGCATTCATATAGAGTCATATCTCGTTATAGGTATCAAGTTGTAATTTTTATTTCTTTTGAGTTATAAGTAAATAGAAGTGTGATGATCATCAACTTTCATTATTAGAGCATTGCCCCAGTGAGGAAAGGATGATGGAGATTATGATTCCCCCACAAGTCGGGATGAGACTCCGGACAATGAGAGAAAAAATATATAAAAAAGAAAAAAAATAAAAAAAAGAAAGAAAAATAAAAAAGAAAGAAAAGAAAGAAAAAAGAAAAAGAAAAAAAGAAAAAGAGAGAAGGGGCATGCTAGTTCCACACTTGTGCTTCAAAGTAGCACCATGTTTTTCATATGGAGAGTCTCCTATGTTGTCACTTTCATATACTAGTGGGATTTTTTCATTATAGGATTAGATGCACACCCACTTAGTTTTCATATGGAGCTTTCATAATGACACCCACTTAGTTTTCATATGGAACTTTCATAATGCACACCCACTTAGTTTTCATGTGGAGCTTTCATACACTTATAGCTCTTAGTGCATTCGTTGCATGGCAATCCCTACTCCTCGCATTGATATCAATTGATGGGCATCTCCATAGCCCGTTGGTTAGCCGCGTCGATGTGAGACTTTATTACTTTTTTGTATTCTATATTTACCCCTATCATCATACTCTATCCCACCGATAGTGCTATATCCATGGCTTGCGCTCATGTATTGCGTGAGAGTGAAAATGCTGAAGTGCGTTAAAAAGTATGAACCAATTGCTTGGATGACACCGGGGTAGTACATGATTTATACTTTGTGCTAAGAAGACAGAGCATGACAAGGCTATATGATTTTGTAGGGATAATGTTGTTTAGCATTGATATTTTGAAAGACATGATTGTTTGTTGGGATGCCTGAGTATTGATGTCTTTATGTCAAATTATAGACTATTGCTTCAAATCACTTATGTCTTAATATTCATGCCATGATTAGACATATGATCAAGTTTATGCTAGGTAGCATTCCACATAAAAAATGTCTTTTTATCATTTACCTACTCGAGGACGAGCATGAATTAAGCTTGGGGATGCTGTTACGTCTCCGTCGTATCTATAATTTTTGATTGTTTCATGCCAATATTATACAACTTTCACATATTTTTGGCAACTTTTTATATGATTTATTGGACTAACCTATTGATCCAGTGCCCAGTGCCAGTTCCTGTTTGTTGCATGTTTTTTGTTTAGCAGAAAATCCATATCAAACGAAGTGCAAATGCAGTAAAATTTTACAGAGAATTATTTTGGAATATTTGTGATTTTTGGGAGTTGGAATCATCAGAAGAGGGGGCCCACAGTGACCACAACCCACCAGGGCGCGCCTGGGGGGCCGGGCATGCCCAGGTGTCTTATGCTCTCCTCGAACGTTGGTTGGGGCCCTTCTTCGGGCCCAAGAAAGATAATTTATGGAAAAAATCGTGTAAAAATTTCAGCGCAATCAGAGTTACGGATCTCTGGGAATTTAAGAAACCGTGAAGGGCCAGATCTGGGGAACGCGAAACAAAAGAGAACAGAGAGGGAGATCCAATCTCGGAGGGGTTCCCGCCCCTCCGCCGCTATGGAGGCCATGGACCAGAGGGGGAACTCTCCTCCCATCTAGGGGGGAGGCCATGGAAGAAGAAGAAGGAGGGGGGCTCTCTCCCCCTCTCTCCCAGTGGCGTCGGAGTACCACTAGGGCAAGGATCAAGACGGCGATCTACATCAACAATCTTGCTATCGTCAACACCAACTTTCTCCCCCTCTATGCAGCGGTGTAACACCTCTTCTCCCTGCTGTAATCTCTACTTAAACATGGTACTCAACTGCATATATTATTTCCCAATGATATTTGGCTATCCTATGATGTTTGAGTAGATCCGTTTTGTCCTATGGGTTAATCGTGATCTTGGTTGGTATGATTGTATATTTTATTTATGGTGCTGTCCTACGATGTCCTCCATCTCGCTCAAACGTGAGGGATCCCCGCTGTAGGGTGTTGCAATACGTTCATGATTCGCTTATGGTGGGTTGCGAGAGTGACAGAAGTTTAAACCCGAGTAGGTGGGTTGTTGCGTATGGGATAAAGAGGACTTGATACTTAATGCTATGGTTGGGTTTCACGACCTTAATGATCTTTAGTAGTTGCGGATGCTTGCTAGGGGTCCAATCATAAGTGCATATGATCCGAGTAGAGAAAGTATGTTAGCTCATGCCTCTCCATCATATAAAATTGCAAGAATGATTACCGGTACTTGTTATCGATTGCCTAGGGACAAACTTTCTTGTTGACAAAAGATATACACTTTTATTAGCTTGCAATTTATTCATAGTTTTATTCTCGCAAAGTACTCATAGTTTCATTCTTGCAAAATAGTTTCATACTTGTTCTAGGTAAAGCAAACGTTAAGTGTGCATAGAGTTGTATCGGTGGTTGATAGAACTTGAGGGAATATTTGTTCTACCTTTAGCTCCTCGTTGGGTTCGACACTCTTATTTACCGAAGAAGGCTACAAATGATCCCCTATACTTGTGAGTTACACGCCACTGCCGCCAGCCGACGTGGCCGGCCTAGGGCCACCACCAGGGTCACTGACTAGTGGCCCTAGGGCCCCCTTTGACTTGTTGACCCCGGTCAATGATGACTAGGCAGCACCCAGTCACTCACATATGGGGCTCACCCCCTACTAATTAATCAAAAATTTAATTAAATTAGATTAGTTTAATCATTTATTACACTGACCTGTGGGCCCTGGTGAACCGTTATGTGATGAAGTCGGAGCATGATTTATTTTTTGATTGTCTTCCTTATGAGTCGGTCGGGGACGAGCGATGGTCTTTTCCTACCAATATATCCCCCTAGGAGCATGCGCGTAGTACTTCGTTCGATGACTAATAGATTTTTGCAATAAGTATGTGAGTTCTTTATGACTAATGTTGAGTCCATGGATTATACGCACTCTCACCCTTCCACCATCGCTAGCCTCTCTTGTGCCGCTCAACTTTCGCCGGTACCATACACCCACCATATACCTTCCTCAAAACAGCCACCAACCTACCTATTATGGTATTTCCATAGCCATTCTGAGATATATTGCCATGCAACTTTCCACCGTTCCGTTTATTATGACACGCTTCATCATTGTCATGATCATGTAGTTGACATTGTATTTGTGGCAAAGCCACCTTTCATAATTCTTTCATACATGTCTCTTGATTCATTGCACATCCCGGTACACCGCCGGAGGCATTCACATAGAGTCATATTTTGTTCTAAGCATTGAGTTGTAATTTTTGAGTTGTAAGTAAATAAAAGTGTGATGATCTTCATTATTAGAGCATTGACCCATGTGAGGAAAGGATGATGGAGGCTATGGTTCCCCCACAAGTCGGGATGAGACTCCGGACAAAAAATAAAAAAAGAAAAAAAGAGAGAGAAAAAAGAAAAAAAGGAAAAAGAAAAAATGAGATAAAAAGAGAGAAGGGGCAATGTTACTATCCTTTTTCCACACTTGTGCTTCAAAGTAGCACCATGATCTCCATGATAGAGAATATCCTATTTTGTCACTTTCATATACTAGTGGGAATTTTTCATTATAGAACTTGCCTTGTATATTCCAATGATGGGCTTCGTCAAATTGCCCTAGGTCTTCGTGAGCAAGCAAGTTGGATGCACACCCACTTAGTTTCTTTTTGAGCTTTCATACACTTATAACTCTAGTGCATCCGTTGCATGGCAATCGCTACTCACTCACCTTGATATCTATTGATGGGCATCTCCATAGCCCGTTGATACGCCTAGTTGATGTGAGACTATCTTCCTCCTTTTTGTCTTCTCCACAACCACCATATTCTCTTCCACCATAGTGCTATATCCATGGCTCATGCTCATGTATTGCGTGAAGATTGAAAAAGTTTGAGAACATCAAAAGTATGAAACAATTGCCTGGCTTGTCATCGGGGTTATGCATGATTTAAATATTTTGTGTGATGAAGATAGAGCATAGTCAGACTATATGATTTTGTAGGGATAGCTTTATTTGGCCATGTTATTTTGAGAAGACATGATTGCTTTATTAGTATGCTTGAAGTATTATTGTTTTCATGTCAATATTAAACTTTTGTTTTGAATCTTACGGATCTGAACATTCATGCCACGATAAATAGAATTACATGGATAAATATGTTGGGTAGCATTCCACATAAAAAATTCTATTTTTATCATTTACCTACCCGAGGACGAGCAGGAATTAAGTTTGGGGATGCTTGATACATCTCCAACGTATCTATAATTTTTTATTGTTCCATACTATTATATTATCTATTTTGGATGTTTAATATGCATTTATATGCTATTTTATGGGACTAACCTATTAATCCAGGGCCCAGTGCAAGTTTCTATTTTTTGCCTGTTTTAGAGTTTCGCCTAAAAGGAATACCAAACGGAGTTCAAATGGAATGAAACTTTTGCGATGATCTTTCTTGGACCATAAGCAAACAAGGAGACTTGGAGATGAAGTAGGAGACACAACGAGGCGGCCACGAGGGTGGAGGGCGCGCCCAGGGGGGTAAGGTGCGTCCCCTACCTCGTGGGCCCCTCGTGGGTCTCCTGACCTAGTTCCTTCGCCTATATATACTCTTATATCCCAAAAACATCAGAGAGAGAGCCACGAAAACACTTTTCCACCGCCGCAACCTTCTGTACACGTGAGATCCCATCTAGGGGCCTTTTCTGGCGTCCTGCCGGAGGGGGATTCGATGAGGGCTTCTACATCAACACCATCGCCCTTCCGATGAAGCGTGAGTAGTTTACCTCAGACCTATGGGTCCATAGCTAGTAGCTAGATGGCTTCTTCTCTCTCTTTGATTCTCAATACCATGTTCTCCTCGATGTTCTTGGAGATCTATTCGATGTAATATTCTTTTGCGGTGTGTTTGCCGAGATCCAATGAATTGTGGATTTATGATCAGATTATCTAAGAATATTATTTGAGTCTTCTCTGAATTCTTATATGCATGATTTGATATCTTTGCAAGTCTCTTCGAATTATCGGTTTAGTTTGGCCTACTAGATTGGTTTTTCTTGCAATGGGAGAAGTGCTTAGCTTTGGGTTCAATCTTGCGGTGTCCTTTCCCGGTGACAGTAGGGGCATCAAGGCACATATTGTATTGTTGCCATCAAGGATAAAAAGATGGGGTTTTCATCATATTGCTTGAGTTAATTCATGTACATCATGTCATCTTACTTAATGCGTTACTCCGTTCTTTATGAACTTAATACTCTAGATGCATGTTGGATTGCGGTCGATGTGTGGAGTAATAGTAGTAGATGCAGAATCGTTTCGGTCTACTTGACACAGACGTGATGCCTATATTCATGAGTATTGCCTTAGATGTCGTCATAATTATGCGCTCTTCTATCAATTACTCGGCAGTAATTTGTTCACCCACCATAAGATTTACTATCTTGAGAGAAGCCACTAGTGAAACCTATGGCCCCCAGGTCTATTTTACATCATATTAGTTTCCCGTCAACTTGCCAATTTCTGTCGTCGTTTCTTTACTTTGCAATCTTTACTTTCCAATCTATAAACCAAAAATACCAAAAATATTTACTTTACCGTTTATCCATCTCTATCAGTCTCACTTTTGCAAATAACCGTGAAGGGATTGACAACCCCTTACCGCGTTGGGTGCAAGTTTGTTGATTGTTTGTGCAGGCATTCGGTGACTTGTGCGTAATCTCCTACTGGATTGATACCTTGGTTCTCAAACTGAGGGAAATACTTACTCTACTTTGTTTCATCACCCTTTCCTCTTCAAGGGAAAAACCAACGCAAGCTCAAGAGGTAGCAGGGGGTTTGCCTGCCTGGAAGCTCTACTAAAACGAAAGAAGAGTCGTCAGTGACGTAGTCGACCACAGGGGCAGCATCGGTCTCGGGTCTACCTGAGAGGAGAGGGGGAAGAAACAGTAAATATAAAGAAAACAGGTGTAACACAGATGCACGACCTGACAACACGCAGTGCTAGGGGCGTTCTATGATACGTCTCAACCGTATCTATAATTTTTTACTATTCCATGCTATTATATTATCAACTTTGGATGTTTTATATGCATTAATATGATATTTTATATTATTTTTGGGACTAACTTATTAACCCAGTGCCTAGTGCCGGTTTCTATTATTTTCCTTGTTTTTGGCTTTCGCAGAAAAGGAATATCAAATGGAGTCCAAATGGAATAAAACTTTACGATGATTTTTCCTGGACCAGAAGACACCTACGAGACTTGGAGTGGGGGCCAAGGGACCCACGAGGCGACGACAAGTCATAGGGGCGCGCACTAGGGGGAGCGCCCACTGGGCTTGTGGCCCCCTCGGGAGTCCCCTGCACCACCTCTTTGGCCTATAAATTCCCAAATATTCCAGAAACCCTAGAGGAGTCGCTAAAAATACTTTCCCACCACCACAAGTTTCTGTTCCCGTGAGATCCCATCTTGGGGACTTTTTTGGTACTCCGCCGGAGGGGGATTCGATCACGGAGGGCATCTACATCAACCTGGCTGCCCCTCCGATGATGCATGAGTAGTTTACCACAGACCTACGGGTCCATAGCTAGTAGGTAGATGGCTTCTTCTCTCTCTTTGATCTTCAATACAATGTTCTTCTCTATGTTCTTGGAGATCTATTCGATGTAATCTTCTTTTGCGGTGTGTTTGTTGAGATCCGATGAATTGTGGATTTATGATCAGATCATCTATGAATATTATTTGAGTCTTCTCTGAACTCTTTTATGCATGATTAAGATAGCTCTGTATTTCTCTTCAATCTATCGATTTGGTTTGGCCAACTAGATTGGTTTTTCTTGCAATGGGAGAGGTGCTTTGTGATGGGTTCAGCCTTGCGGTGTCCTCACCCAGTGACAGAAGGGGTAGCAAGGCACGTATTGTGTTGTTGCCATTAAGGATAACAAGATGGGGTTTACATCATATTGCTTGAGTTTATCCCTCTACGTCATGTCATCTTTCTTAAGGCGTTACTCTGTTTTTAACTTAATACTCCAGATGCATGCTGGATAGCAGTCGATGAGTGGAGTAATAGTAGTAGATGCAGGCAGGAGTCGGTCTACTTGTCATAGACGTGATGCCTATATTCATGATCATTGGCTTGGATGTCGTCATAACTTTGCGCTTTTCTATCAATTGCTCAACAGTAATTTGTTTACCAAACGTATGCTTTCTTCGAGAGAGAAGCCTCTAGTGAAACCTATGGCCCCCGGGTCTATTTTACATCATATACTTTCAGATCTATAAAACCAAAAACCCAAAAATACCTTGCTGCAATTACTTTGTGTTTACTTTATTTTTCCTTTTACTTTTATTTTAAATCTATCTCTATCAGATCTCACTCTTGCAAGTAACCGTGAAGGGATTGACAACCCCTGGTCCGTGTTGTGTGCAAGTGTTTCTTAGTTCGTGCAGGTGCATAGATTGAAGACTTGCTTGTGCCTCCTACTGGATTGATACCTTGGTTCTCAACTGAGGGAAATACTTATCTCTACTTTGTTGCATCACCCTTTCCTCTTCAAGGAAAAATCAACGCAAGCTCAAGAAGTAGCATTCTAACGCGGTACTCCACATTGCAAACGGTGAGGGAAAACATCTAGGAATGTTTTCACAGAGTTCAGCCTTTTTCGGACAGATGAAAAGAGGGGAACGGGTCCATGTCCAGCATGATAGGGCATGTGACAGATGAACAGATTGCATATTCTGATTCGTTGGATTTTTCTGATCAACTTTCATGTATAAATTATTTTCATCTGAGTTGCAGATTATTTTATATTAATTTTCAAAGTTTACTTTTTTGGATTTGTTTTAAATATTTAAATTTGAATTAACTAAATCATAAATACTAATACACCCAGAGATATATCTAGTCAGCACACACAGTGGCTGACTGGTGGCAATGTTGACTGGGTCAACAGCCTAGTCAGCATAGGCTGACTGGTGGGCAAGTGCCCAGTCAGCAGGCTAACTGGATCAACCTTACCGGCTGGAATAGTGGACAGGGCCCACCTGTAAGTGACTCGGGCTAATTACTGCAAAAAAATCTAATTGAATTAGTTAGTTAGCAGACGTGCATGCTACGGGAATCACAAACTTTAACACAAGTATCTCTCAAATTCTCAACTACTCACTAGCATGACTCTAATATCACCATCTTCATATCTCAAAACAATAATAAAGAATCAAACTTCTCATAGTATTCAATGCACTTTATATGAAAGTTTTTATTATATCCCTCTTGGATGCCTATCATATTAGGACTAAATTTATAACCAAAGTAAATTACCATGATGTTCTAAAAGACTCTCAAAATAATATAAGTGAAGCATAAGAGTTCACAAATTTCTATAAAATAAAACCACCGCCGTGCTCTAAAAAGATATAAGTGAAGTACTAGAGCAATATTGCCTAGCTCAAAAGATATAAGTGAAACACATGGAGTATTCTAATAAATCACGATTCATGCGTGTCTCTCCCAAAAGGTGTGTACATAAAGGATGATTGTGGTAAACAAGACTCTCCAAGCAAAACATATATCATGTGGTGAATAAAAATATACCCTCAAGTAAAGTTACCGATAGACGAAGACGAAAGAGGGGATGCCTTCTGGGGCATCCCCAAGCTTAGGCTTTTGGTTGTACTTGAGTATTACCTTGGGGTGCCTTGGGCATCCCCAAGCTTAGGCTCTTGCCACTCCTTATTCTATAGTCCATCAAATCTTTACCCAAAACTTGAAAACTTCATAACACAAAGCTCAACAAAAAATCTCATGAGCTCCGTTAGTATAAGAAAATAAATCACCACTTTAAGGTACTGTTGCAAACTCACAACTCAATATTGCTACAACCCTGGAATAAGGCTCCTCCCAATGCTCCACCTTGTACAGGTGCTAAGGGTGCCATGTAGGCAAAAAATCTGATGTGATGAGATAACTAAGATGAGAAAGATGAGTGTGGTGACCCAGAAGAAACAATGCCAAGCGCGCAAACCTAGGCAAAACATTTAAATGAAAGAAGCCCACCAATGTATGAAGAAATTTAGTTACCAAGTCACTAAATAAAGGATACTTAGCTACAACAACTTAAGCACCTATGCATTGGAGGCTTTAGTTGCTAAACTTTTTAATGTGCTTAGCACCTCATGTTAGCACCGGTGCATTGGAAGAGGTCTAAGAGAAGTGACTGAGCTTGAGAATCATGCGAATATTCTTTCAAGCCTACAAAGGTTCAATCTGTAATATTCCAAAGAAGAGATGCTAAGTTCTTTCAAGCCTACAAAGGTTCAATCCGTAAGGGTGTGTTTGGTTGCATTCTCATCTCAGCATAGTTGTTCCCTTTTCATGCTTGCTCATCTCACCACCCCTATTCATGCATGCTCTTATGGCGTGTTTGGTTGACATCTCCGAGAATGCCTGCATTTCATACTTGTCCCACCTCAGCCTGGCTGAGGCTAAACAGGCAAAAAACCAACATCTACACTTAGTTTGGTTGCCTGCATCGAGACTACCTGCACTAGGGGATCGGTTTTCGCACGGTGTTTGGTGTCCTGCATTGGCTCGGCACATGCAACTACACGGTGTTTGGTTGTATACATGGGATATGATTAAGAGCTAACATCTACACATAACACATAGTTACTCGGACTAGTTCAGCACACTGGCGTCGGACTAGTTCACCGCGGACACCATCGGACACGCTCCACCTCCACTCGTTGCTCGTCTACTGGGAACTCATGAAGCTCAAGGCCCTCCCCGTCGGCCCCGAGATGGGCGCAACCAGCTTCCCGTCCGGCGACCAGCTCGGCATCGTGTCGATCCAATGGTCGTCCGTGACCCTCCATACCATCTCTTCCCTGGGTGCTGTGTTGATGATGTAGAGGTTCTTATGGCCCGCCCGACCCGACCAGAACACCACCCACCGCCCGCACGGCGTCACCGCCGGGAACGCGTCATTGCCAGCTGCCGTGGGAAACCACGGCCACCTATGGGGCCATGAGCCACTTTTGGTTCGGCGGGGGGATGGAAACGTTGCACACAGAGCGGAGAGGCGTAACACAACGCGACAGAGATCACACGGGCAGTTTTACCCAGGTTCGGGCTGCCGTGAGGCGTGCTACATCTCCAACGTATCTACAATTTTTGATTGTTCCATGTTGTTATATTATAATTCTTGGATGTTTTACAATTATTTTATAGTCATTTTATATCATTTTTGGTACTAACTATTGACATAGTGCCCAGTGCCAGTTGCTGTTTTCTGCTTGTTTTTTACATTGCAGGAAATCAATACCAAACAGAGTCCAAACGCAGCAAAACTTTTTGTGGATTTTTTTTGACCAGAAGACATCCAGTGGACCAAGAAAGCACCTGAGGGGAGCTCCGAGGGGAGCACAACCCACCAAGGCGCTCCTAGGAGCCCAGGCACGCCTGCCCACCTCGGTGGCCTCCCGCACTGCCTCTTTGCTCTATAAATACCCCAATATTCCAGAAACCCTAGGGTAGGCGACGAAAATCAATTCCAGCCGCCGCAAGTTCCAGAAACACCAGATCCAATCTAGACACCATCTCGAAGGGGTTCATCATGTCCATTGGTGCATCTCCGATGATGCGTGAGTAGTTCTTTGTAGACCTACG